>NW_010526299.1:18089-44477 GCF_000687285.1 Phaethon lepturus
TTATAAAGTATAAGATTAAATTATTAATGTTGGTTAATACATACACATTACACAAAATAGGTGAAAATATTTAATGTATTTGTTACCAATATTGATAACTAATGTGGAGAAAGGGAAAGTATTGAACAAAGCAGTTGTCAGCTGATACCAAAGTAGTCAAATTAATTAAAACTTACCCTCAGAGGAGTCACAAGTGAATCTTAAGATACTGAGAAACTCGGAGATAAAAACGCAGAGAAATTCAGTGTGAACAACTATGAAATAATGCACATTACTAACAGAAGTGAAATAATTGATTATGGCATTGCTGAGGATGCTGTTTACAGGACATCAGTTCAATATCTAGCAGGAGCCAGAAGGCAAACAGAATCAGCGGGACCTGCTAGGAAAGAAACAGAGAATCAAGGAGAACCCATCATTAAGTTACTAATGAAAAGTTTCTTGCAAAAGTTTCTTGCAAAAGTTTCATGATTTTTTTAAAACCTCTCTTCACTTACTGGCTGAACTCAGAGACAGGGTCCTAAAGCAGAATGACTTTTCATCTGACCTAGTATGGCCATTTTTCACTTATTGTTTAAAATTGCATTCCTAATTCAACGGTAAACAAGACTCCCTGTTCCAAAATTTTCCCTCTTTGATGAGCAGAGCTTGATACACTGTGCTAAAAACAACTGTAGTTTGACCTTGTCTATCAAGCCGATCTCTGCATCCAGTTCAATAACCCGTAACACCAAATTTTTGTGTGAATGCAGCTGCATGTGGGTTTCTGTTCAGTTTTCCACATACACTGAGAAAAAACATCAGGAAGTATAGATGGACCCTTAGGATCTGCAAACTGATCTGGGTTGATAAATGGGCAACGGTCCCTAAGCAAATACCAACACTCACTAGTATACATCAGTCTGTGGCTCACATTTTTTATTTGTCTGACCTACTCCTGAATTTTTATAAACCGATCATCATTTATGATTTCTTGAAATTAAAAAAACCCCAAATCTATAATAACTATGGCAGGAATATTTTATCTGGATTTATTTCTGATGATTCATGGTAAGTTACTGAGGGGTTTCTTGATTTCCCCTGCAGTCATTTGTTTTTCATGAATCCATTTAAAACAGTCTTTCATTCATTGCTTCTGCATGTGCACTGCATTTAAAATAGGTGTAATATGGAGCACTGAGAGAAGTGTCATGACCATCTGAAATTCAACGCCAGATTAAAAGACCTTTCCCACTAACTCATGACTTTGATTCTCATCTTTATTATTGATAAGTTTCTTAAGGATTTCAGGAGAAAAAGTAAAAAAGTATGATGATGACGATAGATTTCAACAGTCTAGAATTCACTCTCAAAAAGGAAACCAAATTTATAAATACACAGAAGAGACAAAAGAACTCAGAAGAAAATTAAATACAGGTTATTCCTAGATAATGTGACAATCTATAGTTACAATGCATAGTTACAATCCATAGTAACTATCTATTTAGGCAAATTCAGAAACTTATTACAATAAAGCCTAATTTAATATAGGTTTCAGTGAGATGGTTGATGAGGATCATTATCATCTACGTTTAATAATGTTTAAATGAGATGTTTCTTCTTCTAATGATGGGCAAATTGAACAGGTGCATTTATGGTTTCTGTTCTAGTCAATTCTAAATACATTGCCTTCCTGCTGTCATTGCTAGGGCACCTGGAGCACGCTTGGTTATGCTTTAAACAGCAGGAGCAGCATCCCTCCTCTTCTAATTTTCTTATTCGGCCCCCAGGAAATAGTGTGTGAGGTGTAGTGACTCTGTTAGAAAAGGGTAAGTCAAAGTTATGGCTCTAACACTTAGTGAGAAAGTGTTGGGTCTTATTAAGGCCTTTGATTCATTCCACATTCGCAGGCCGGTCCCTGAGAAAACGCTGTGTCTTGCATTTTGCCCTTGCCAGCTGTCAGTCTGGACACATAGCCTGAATAAATGAGAATGCAAATAGAGGAGTGCAATCCTACAAGCATTTTTTTATGCAAGAGCCATAGACCTCCTCTACTTAAAAAAAAAAAAAAAAAAAAAAAAAAAAGAAAAAGGTCCTTTACAAACCATTTCAGGGCAGTCAAAGCTCGGGAAAACTTAACATTGCCTGTAGGTCATATCCAGGGTGGAAAAATCCGTTGTTATGTGCCCGTTTAGCAGGGCATACAATAGCTTAATATATCAACAAGACTTTTTTAAATCTAGTTTTAAAAATAGGTCTGTCAATTCAGCTTTGCAGTAATGTAAGGAGGGATTTTTTTTCTTTTTTCAAAAAAGGGAGTGCAGAACGGATTATTTTTCTACCAGCATAACAATGAAGTCATAGAGTCCAGAAGCAGTAGAGATGTCTACATTCCGTGTAGAGTGCAGAGGTGTCACAGCCCTTGTCCCGTGGCTATCCCAGGGTGAATCCGGAGCGGCATCGAGCAGGGTAGCGGGTTCGCTGTGCCGTTTCACCCCTGCAGCCGAGATCGCAGTTAGGTAATTGCAACACTGATGTTAGCACTGCAGTAAACACAGCTTTGGCTATAAGCATTTCGTGATGTTTCTTGTCCCTTTTGCATTTTATATACACACCAGGGTGTGGGTTTATAACATTTAATACTGCAAGGTAGACTATCAGACTATCAGAAGATAAAGCGAGAGCTGAAAGAAGCAGCTGGTATTTTAATATTTCAATATAGCCTTTATCAGGGGGTGGTATAAAGCAACAGACAGCACACAGATTCAAGCAGTATTCAAGAGAAATTTGAGAGGGATTACGGACTTCCTCCATACCATGACATATTTCAATTTAAGACATATGGAATAAATCAGAGTAGACAGCGTGGAGCTGGAACACACAGGAAAATCAGTAATAAACTTGGAGGCTAGACAGAGGTGCTTGAAAACATGGGGAGAGTTAGCAGTCAACTCAACCGCTTTTCACTTGAGCTAGGATCAAGCGAGTACTGTGCAGACCTAAGGAGAACTGGCAAAATACAAGCAGTATTAACTTGCAGGCCACATAGTCATTTAGGTTATGGTCATCATTCTTTTACAGCCATCTGCCTCTTCCTTGGAGTAACACATGCTTGTAGTATAAGGGTACTGGCATGAGTAAGAAGCCCATAACAAAGCTTTGCAGTTGATCCCTACTTTGGGTACTTGTGGCACCCTTGCAGCCTAACCCTGACACCATCTGGCCATGGCTGCGTAACTGTCGGCACTGAAACCCCTTGACATAGCACAATGAGGTCGTAACTTAGCAATATCACTATAGAATTGCAGGTGGTTGAACACTATTATCGTAAACAGGTTAGTATGATTTTGTGAATTAAATAAAAGGAATTGGAAAAATTAATATCTAAATAAAATACATGTGTTATCTCTCTCTCCTGACAGATTCAGGATGCTATCAGATCTGCATCTGAGATCAGATTTTTAGCACATAGTTGTTTGCTTTTGACACAACAGCCTTGCTGACACCAGAACAGGGTGGGCAAAACCAGACTCTTCTGTGGAGCCATCACTAGTATCTGGGCAATTTCTGTGCAAGCTGGGGATGTGGTGATTATTTTTGTGATAGCATTTGAAGACGAGGAGTTGAGGAAATATTTTTAGTTCTTTTACAGGTTAATATTCCTCTGCTTTGTATGGAAAAAAAAAAAGTCTGGGGTTAGGGTAGCTATTTTGATGCATGTTTTTTCTGTGATTAGAAATAAGACTTTATAAAACTAATACTTTCCGTTTCTGCAAATTTTCCACAGTGACATTTGTTGCAGAACAATGCCTCTATCTTTAGTTTTAATAAATTATTCGGGAAGACTTATTCTGACATGCCCATCCTATTCCAGAAGTCTGTGGCCCAGGAAAAGCATGTTATAGTGTCTGTTGAGAATCAGGGCTGGTCCACCAGCAGAAAGCGTAGCATGTCCCGGAGCCCTCTGAAGCTTTGTTCTGTACTGTATTTCTGTGCATCAGAGGAATTCCAAGTTCAGGTGAGGCAGATCATCCAGGCTTGAGCCAAAGAAGCTTTTATCTTCTGGTCATTTGGGAATTTGCACTATTGCTTTTCATTTGTTTTTAATATATCAAACTTGGTTTTTTAGCTTAGTTGCAAAAACTGGGATTTCAGGCAGGACACATCTCTAGAGGGACATGACGAACCTCTTTCATGGAAGTATCCATGTCTTTCATCCAGGCAGCATCTGCAGTCTTCTTTTTCTCTTGTTGAGAAGGCCACTTCAAAACAGCACACTTTGTTATTACAGTAGAAGGGCTGAGCCTGGAAGTTTCCTAGACTTTGACAGATCCAAGGGTGCTAGTAGCCCAGAGAGGATCTCCTGAAGGCTGCATATTCCTGAGTTCTTTGGGGACAACTGAAGCAGCGGTCTCTGATTTTCTGTTTTTTTTTTCATTCAGTGGAAAAGGAGTGAGGATATTCTCTAATTTCCAGCCCTCTCCATCTTTCCCATTGCTGTGTGAGGGCAGACTCCAGTCCATCCCTGCACAGATTAGATGTCTGCTTCCAGGAGTGTTTCACTAGGCCAAAAATATTGAGTTCTCCGTCACAGTCCTCATCCTGGATCTACCACGTGCATTAGGGAAAAATGCATCTGTGCTGTATCTGAGAGGAAGGAGAGAGAAATGCAAAATGCAGATCTGAAAAGAGATAACCCCTGAAAATATAACAAGGATTTTTTTCTCTGAGTTCATAACAGCATGGATCTCACCATCAGTGTTCATGTATCTGGGGTCATGAATTCTTCATACTCTTGGTTCTGCCATTCTTTCAACTACAGGCAGCAGGCTGCAATCTGGGTGGCAAACATCATGTCACTTTCTAACCCAAATTAAAGCTTTAAATAAATTCTGATAAATTTCGGAATTATATCCATTCTCCTGTTTTCAGTGCATGGATTGAGCTGGTTGAGACACCTCTTCTTCAGTCTCTGCTGGGGCACATTCATGTCTTACCCAACCTGGAATGAACTCATTTTGATTTCTGCCTGGCAGAGTCCTTTATTTTGAGCAACACTCTAACTGAGGGAATACTCAGTAGACACCGATTATATCAGCCCCCAAAGAAACCATCTGAATTTCTTATGATGGACAGGAAAGTATTTCTAGCTAGCCATTGAACAAATAAATTACTACAAAGATTGCTAAAAAACAACGCTGGCACTGGATTCAGCGCTAGCACTGGAGCCAGAATGGAGTCATAGCTGCATTGCAGCTCTCTTGGTCTTTATCACCTTCGTTGGGAGTATGAAGAGTCAGGGGGTTTTCTGACAGACACTGAGAGAAACACAGCATCCATACGTGAATGATTTTTCCCCAGCATAGCTTGTTTCCAAGGACTAACGTGTACCCATCGGTGTATACACCAGCTGAACATCTTTCCATGCAGTCATCTCACCAAGTAGCAACACAAGCTTATATTGTCCCAGTGTATTCCTGTTCTTCCCTGTCATTGTTAGTATGAACTTCAGAAATCATTCTCTCCTACAAATGTTCAAACACTTAAGTCATCTCCTGTTGGTTTTTTTTTCCTTTCTCGGCTGTATTTTGTGGCATCAAGCCTCCCAAAAACAAATTCAATCAGAGCAGGCTGCACATAAAAACAACTGATATTTTATTTTATTTGCAACATAACCGGTAATTTCATTTTCCTTTGAATTACCACCATATTATTATAATGTGATTGAAACAGAAAGGGAATATTTAAACATTAATAAAATAAATACCATAAGATGAATCAACAAGAGGTTTGGTTGTTGCTTTTTTCCCCAGTATGAAGTTACATACTCTAGAACAAAAATTAATGAATAGGATACCGACTCTGCAGACATGTGACAAGTAAACCATAATATTTTTGCTGCTCTTCAAGTCAAATGGCAATTAAAATCTTTCTTACTGTGAGTAGTAATATTTTTTAGGATATGAATTACTAAGCTTTATATGAGATTTACTTGTCTTATATTTTCAAATGTTCTTTTTTTTTCCTGGTTAAGGAACAAACAGCAAGATTTTAATAACCATTTATTCCAGCCCGTGATACTTTAGCAATTCATTAGATTACCTGGGAAGTGGTCAATGTTTCAAAGAGGGGATTCCAATTAGCTGGTTTAGTTCCAGTTAGAGACTGTGGCTGCCTAGAGGGAAAGCATCACTAAGAGACCCACCCCCCTTAATCCTTCGTTGTCTTTATTTTCTACCTTTTCGTACAGAAGCTAGTGTCACTCAATCCATGCTGTGCCCTCTCTGAAACCCGAATTTTTGTAACTAAGATACAACAAGAAAAAACTATCTTATTTTGCTCTTTTAAAAGTTTTGGGAAAGAAATAAGCAAACTGTCAGATGAACCAGAAAATTACTTACATCAGTTTTCACCATGTCCCGAATTCTGCTGCTCAGAGCATGAAATATACCTATGTGAATGTTGATATATAAGCAGGCTACACATACGAGGAGAAGCTGTACAGACCTCATTGTCAATTTCAATTTTCACAATCATATGAAAATCAAAATATCAAAACATTTTTCAAAATTTCTGCCACAGTATGCAGCTTATAATGAGGTAAGCCATCTGAATGGCAAAAAAAATGTGCCCAGTTGACTAAATATACTATGCCTTTTTGTCCTGATGACTTACACAAATTAATGGCAAGATCTTTTGAATAAAATTATTTTTTCTCTTTTTCTTGGTAATACGCTTGATCTAATTTCATAGAGATGTCACTGAAAATCTACAGATATCATAGAGTACAGTCCTAAGGTTTGTTGAAATAATGATTTAGCAGCCCCTAGGGGCTATTTTAGCATTTCTCTGCTAAAAATTGTGGTAATTACTAAGATTATAGAAACACAACCTCTATAAATGCATTCTTTACCCTCTGTATATATCAGACAACAGAAAAGTGCATTTTCACTATCATCAAATCAGTCCATTTTACATTGCTGTTATATAGGTCACTGTTCCCCAGCACAAAGGGGTCTACTTGAAGCAAGGAGAAGGCATCAGGAATAGCCTTTTATCAGCAGCCACAAATTCTCAAAAAAACCCAAAATCTCCATTAAAAACAGACTTGGTTGTGGTCCTTCAAGTAACTTCTTAAGGTAAATTTAATAAATCCTGAGCTTCACCTTCCTTTAAAATAACATTTTTATAAGATGCCATAATTAGTATTTCAATTTTTCCCTGCTACCATGTTTTGCTTGATTCTTATCAAGCAAAAAACCCCCAAACCAAACATATACATACACATATATTCACACACATGCTGCAACAGTCCCTTGTGCTTCGTTCTAGCACCTGAAGAACCACAGCTGAAATGCCAGGCTCCCACTCCAGGGTATTCCAGGGGTCCCTGCTGTGACATGTAAGTCTCGTGACCCATGATGCAAGTGTTTCTATTCTGATAATGAGATGAAAAGAAACTGCTGATACTACCACAAAAATATTTTCTCTAAAAATGTCCCAAGAATACAGAAAATTATGTTATTTAAGATTATACTCATTTCCTTGAGTGCCCATCACAGAGGGAGAACTTGCTTGTATTTTAAACGGCAGTTATCTTTGGGAACATCTGTCCAGTGTACTAGCATGCATGGTTATGGTATACTACTTCATAAACCTCCTTCCTTCATCACACATGTTCACACTTACTAGTCCAGAAAAGAAGAATGCAAATAAGAGAGTGAACAAAGACCATTGTTTCTAAGAGATTTTGTTTGCAAACAACAGAGTTCTATTGAAACAGGTCCAGCAAAGCACACAGGAATTACATTTAATTTAGTTTGAGAATTCATACAACTGGTCCTACCACTCAGGTCATACTGAACACAAATAAAAATATTATTAAAGCTAGATCATTCCTACAGCTACAGTATCTGTGAGATTCCCAATGTGCAGGATGCAACAGATACAGTTGAGTGTCTAGGCTGTTTACTGACCATCAAGATCATAGATGAGCCATAAGGGAAAGACTAAGGTCAATTGAAAGATTTTATTAAAACATTACTATTTATATTAATAATGTCAAGCTTGCGGATACAGTTCTTAGATAATGGTCACATCATGAAAGAGGAATAAATTACACACAAAACTAGGTTTCACTTGCAAATTTATTTTTTTGTGTGTGTGCTTAATGCATTTCTCATTTTTATGGTGGTAAATGTGGAGTTTTTCTAATAGCATATTTGGGAAGTAGATAGTAATATTCTGAATGCCTCAGACCTGATGCTTGTTGAGGCATAAGATCCTAATTGAAATTCAAGGTCTTGTGATCAAAATCTGCTGAACCAGCTATCTTCACACTACAACAACTATTAATATATTATTCCACATGAATTAGAAAGCAAGTGAGAAATATCCTTTCCATTACATAACTGTGATATATTTTGGATTTTAAAGCTGTTTATTTTAGAAAGTTATTTAACCTTGTGAAATATAATACTTAATATATTAGACCTCCAGAATTCATGACAAAATAAATGGACTAGAGCCACGGGATCTCTCCACAGTGCATTGTGCCATTTCAAGTGGATCACATAGATCCCAGTTCCACAAAAAGCTGAGATGCCAAGATATATATAAATGTAGAAGGATCCTGCAATTCATCAAAGACATGAACCTCCCCCCCAAGAAACTAAACCAACAAAAAAAAGAAATTCCTGATAAGAAAGGTCAAGATCCCTAAGACCATTATCAAGAGCTACTCAGCCAAAATAAGTGTCTAAAAACTTACTATTAGGAGCAAAGTTTCTAGAACAGTTGATACTCACCATACAAAGATGAAGGATATGGAGATATGGAGAAAAAAATTACTTCACTGCACCTTTAAATTATAAACTCACTTTTTCATATGACAGCCTGTGCCATGCTGGGTTTTATCATCCTTTTTCAAGCAAAACTTCTAACTTGTTTCCCTGGACAAAAAGATGTATTCTTTAAAAAAGGGACATTCCCAGAAATCACATGTGAGTCTGCAAGGAACTGTGACCTCACTTGTGAACAAAAATGAAATTTCTGTCAGTTTTACTTAAGGAAGCAGATGGGAGGGCAACAAGTTAAAAAAAAAAAAAAGAAAGAATAGATTCACTTGAAGAGATCATATAATGCTTTCAGACAGATTTCCAGACAGTGATGCATATGTTCAACTATTTACTAAGAACGAGTTGATTTTTTAACAAAAATGACAGTAACATGAACATTGGATATGTTAGGGTATACAAAGGGTTAGATTTTTTTTTTTTTCTCCACCTGCAAGGAGCTGGCAAACCCTTTACTCTTACAGATAACTTCTTGGGCTATTTTGCAACCCCAGCTTCAAGAAACCCAAATAGATCTACACAACCTAGTGGTACCACTTCCCCACTACCTGAAACACCATATGAAATCCAGGCATCCTGTGAAAAGGCGTTGGAACCAGGTTCCCTAGAAGTAAAGAAAGTCTATTCTTAGTGCTCCATTTGGTCAGAAGACTCCATAAGAAGCAGACACATCCACTCACAAGACTGCAGGAAGTGGTGTTAGGGACAAAAATCAGCTGTGGAAGAGGGAAGAAGGGTGAGAAAGGACATTCACCATATATTTGTCTGTAAATGTATGTATATGTGATATCCATGGACATGTATGTATATGAAGTAGCAAGTGCCAATGTCTTAGCTTTTGGCTGGACACTCTTGAGTGCAACACTACCCCTCTTTGAGAGTCCTGTTCCATGCAGGAGCGGACAGGAGCTGCTGCTGTCCTCACTCCCTTTCCCCAGGGCGAAGGGTGCACCAGACGAAGCTCTCTGCATTTATTGAGCATCCTGTGGCTATCTGTTCTCAGAAGACCAGGCAGCCACTCAGACCTTCTGACTGCTCCCACAGGTGCCTCGCTTTCTTGCAGCTCCATCTTCCTTTGATGACGGGATCTAGCACGTCGTTTTGCACAAGCGCGGGGCTGCCTCTGCTCTCCTCCCTGTGTTGCTGTGGACGTTAAAAACCAGAGCGACAATAAAGGGAGCAAACTGCCGGCTGCCAGTGGGAAAAACAAGGGAATTTTCTAGAAGGAGAAACAGATTATTTTGTACAAAAACCCACCAATTCTGAATATGCCAGAAAATAAAAGCAAAATAATTAAAGAGGCATTTCCTTTTTGGCGTGGCCATCCATTAAGATGGCTTTGGCCCAACCGCAGGAGCCACATGAGCTAACGGGAGCCGGCAGGACGAGGGAAGGGACACGGTCACGTTGTGCCACATGCAGGCAACACTCAGCTGGTGGGTGTCACCAGCTAATGGAGAGGCCATCCTGGATGTGCGGAAAACGGCCAGAGTGATGCAGCCGACTGCCGGATGGGGTCTGTCCCACCCAGGTACACATCTCCACGCATGAACGATGCTTTCTCTTGGTTTGTTTGCAGAAGACAGTGAGTCATGTTACGAGCACGCCATTAGCAACGCCAGCAACAGTGCTTGCTGTTGCCATGGCTTTCACTACTTCACTACAACATTTGCTCATGAAAGATGTACGTAATCTGAATTGGGGTGAAAAAGGCCTTGCATTGTTTCCTGAGACTTACCTTTCTCTTGGACAGAATTCATGGCTATTATTTTTGGATTACAGCAGGAAACTTCTGTCTAATTCAAAACAGCGTCACGTATTGGCATACGTCTCCCCTCACCTCTCCCTCTGCCAAAATGTCAGCTTTGCTTAGGATACGTGTCCTCTTGTGACTACAATGAAAGCTGTGTCCTCCTTGGTACAATTTATCATACAGGGTTCAGTGATGCAGTATGCCAAGCGAGGAAGAAGAACATGAAACCTTATCACCATGGTGTTTATTGACCAGTCATCCTGCTTTGTACTCATTTCCTCCCCTTAATTCCCTGCAAGTATACCTTGGCTCCAAATCAAAAGAAATGCAATAGTTAAAAAAAATCATATGCGCTGGGATGAATGTATTATTCCATACATGCTGATGGTGCAATTTTTTTCTCTCCTGTGATAACTAAAAACGTTTGTTAATAAAATTTGTTCCAGAAAAGCAGAGCATTATTCCATTATGCTGTATGAATCCTAACAAATTAGCCTTTTTTTCCCTTGGAAAAAATCAAGTTTTGCATCTGAGACATCATCCTGAGAACCACTATTTACACACATTAAAGGAGGAGGGGGGGGTACACAAACAAAATAATAAAAATATTTATTTTTGCCAATCCTACTTGGCCAAGAAAGAAGCAGAAAAGGATCACAGCCAGAACATGCTGTACCCAGCTCTTGCTAGCTAATGATTTCCTACTATAAAATTAACCCATCTGACCTAATGCTCTACCTCAGCCCCACAACATCAGCCTGGAAACAGAGACGCTGCTGGTATAAAGCCAATTAACTCCATCACTCAGCAGCACAGCGAGACACGCAGGAGAAAGTGATCACTTCTTCGTGCATTACCGCGGGTGATCCCCGCAGAAGCAGCGCGGGAGGGGAGAACAATAACGTTCCTTCTCAGCCCTGCTTTAGCTCTTCCCCTTTCCCTTAGCCCCCAGCCCACCCAGCACTGCATGGGTGCTGGGCAGGGCAGCTGCTCCGGTGGGAAATCCCGTGCAGGGGCTCAGAGCCTGCCCGCAGATGTGGTGGAGGGCAGAAGGGCAGCAGCACCTTGCTGCGGGTCCTCTCTTGTCCCTCCGGGCTCGGGCACGGCAGGGCAGACGACGCAGGGCACCGCTGCCAGCACAGTGGGACGAGGTGACCGTGGCTCACTGTTACCCTCCGAATGACAAAACCCCAAGCCAGTCCTGCATAAGAAGAGACAGAAGGAAACAAGGGGAAACCAGGGTAAGTAAAGGTGAAGCAAAGCCTTTTCTTAAGCTTTTGTGGAACACACTTATCTAGGGCACAGTCTGGCCCTGAAGTCAAGTCAACCTTTCATCAGAGGAAGCCTGACAAGTTTTGCATTATTCTCGATTTATGTCTTTTTTTGGCTTCAGTGCAGCTCTGAGATAAAATTGCAGACTGCTCCTTTTATTATGTACCTTTTCCCAAGACAGGCAGCAGGACCTCCAATAAGTGCAATAACATCAGGAAATACGCATTTTGCTGATTTGCCTTTGCTTGAAAATATTCTCACAGCTACGCTACACAGAGGAAGAAGGAGGTGGTGATGATTCAGTGAGAGGCCAAAGAGTAAGAGAAGAAAATCTCTCGGGGAAGAAAGGAACTGATGAACAAAAGTTGGGAACAGAAAGAAGACTGTTATGCCACAAATATAAAATGTATAGTCACATAAGCTCATAGGAAAGAAAATGAGAGCTGACATCCTACAATGCTAGATTGATTAGGGAGGACTTGGAAGACGACCAAGGTCTGGGAATGGCATGGGAAATCATTTCAAAGGAGAAAGAACCTCACACTCTGCTACGGGGGACGGCAGCAGTACAATAACACACGAAGAGGATGTTGGAGGGCTGCCACGGACGCTGGACTGAAGGGAACCAAAAACACATGACAATGTGTGTGGTTATAATGGATACCTGCACGGCTTGCAATGGTGATGTGAAGTATTTGGACCTTCAACCACCTGAAAAGTGCCAGATTTGAGAGACCAAGGATTGTCTTCCCGTTTGCCCATCTGCCCCCTCCATGTTCAGATACCTGCTAAAGACTTCCCAAAGTGCCCACAAAATAATGGCATAACAGTGAAATAGATATTATCCCACTCCTGAATATTTTCTTCTCTGATTTTTTTTATTTGTCCATTTTCTCCTGCTAGCCAAGGGCTTGAGACTATCTTTACCATTTCTTTGATATTGCAGACACAACAACAGTAGCCAACTATGGTGGAACTTCCTGAGTTTCTCTGCACACACGCAGCCTCCGTGCAATCCAGGTACATTCATATCACATATTCACATCATTTCTCTGCTGACAAGGTTAAGCTACCTTTGAAAGGAATTTTGTCTCATGAAAGTCAAGAAGCGTGTTGTCTGAGCAAGGGTGGAGCAAGAGTTCTACCTGAATCTTTAAAAAATTCCAACTTCCATAATGCTCAATTTAAATGTGAGCTTAACACACTCCATTTTAAGCAAGGGAGAAGGAAGACTGAACTGCGAGTAGAAATATCCACATTACTAGTAGTCATATTGAGAGTTCATAGTATGTTATAACTCTCCAGATTGGAAAACACTTGGGGAGGAGCTTGTGCCAGCCTGTCTGTACACCACCAGCCATATGTTGGCATACTTCAGTGAAGAAGTAGTAAACCCTATGTGAGGTGAAACCTTCCCTCAAAGTGCCTCAAAAATATGCACATGGAACAGATGTGTTGGCCCCCGCTGTAGGGCAAATGTAGGTTATCTGAACTTTCCAAACATGAGTCAGGTTTTTGCTCCTTCAGAAGTCAAGAGTAATTGCCTAACAATGGGAATAAGGGTAAAATGTCTGTTGTTACTATAGGAAAAGCCATCTCTACCTCTAGATTATTGGTTTTTTTCTCTAACAAAGAAAAGCATGATGCCCAGAAGCTAATGTGAGTAGCCTCAGGGTTTAGTTTGGAAAGTATAACAATTTGAACACAAAGAAGATGCAAATACCAGTTGCCCTTCTAACCCTGATGGAAAAAGGCATTAATTGCAAAAAGACTCACTGTGATATTCTTACTATTAAAAAAAAAACGCAAACCCAGACCCTTACAAACACTAAACATTAATTGTGTTTGTGATGACTGTATAGTGTTAAAATAGATGAGTAATCTGGAAGGGAGAGGGATAGGTAGCCAAATAGACTTGAAATTCAACATCCAGCAAATTTTATTTATGTTATCTGGAACCAGAACACTTTTGGAAAGCACTGGTCTCATGAAAAAAAAACCTGCTAGTTAACACCCTAGATCTGTCAGTGCTTTAGAATATGATAATTTATTCAGGTTTATTTTCCTGAGAGGAAATATATCTGGGGGGAACACTGATAAATATCTGCTCTAAATATTAATTATAAATTCAAAATTAATCTCATTTGGCCTTGCATAAACTTTTTTTGTATTTGCTTTCCATCCTACCTCTGTTTTTTATTTATCTTAATTTGATTAAAATGTAGCCGTTCAAAACTTGGGGTTTCTGTAAAGACTGTCACTATTAATCAGTCTGGGGATATATTCACTGAAGAAATAATATTTGTCGTGTGTATTTTCTCTTTCTATCAAATCCTGTTTGTCACTGCCAGAAGAAATATCATATATTTGAAAGACTGCACTAAAATCTTTCCTTTCTGAACAGTTGTGAGGTGGCAGACACGAGGCTGGCCTGGGGCAGCTGGGACGGTCCCGCACAGATTTCAGAAGGGAGAGAGACTATGAAGCTCATAAACATGCCGAAGCCCCTCACGTTAAAATTAATTGATGTGTTCAGCACAAAAACCTGGGTGAAACGAGTTTTCGTCTTTGATTAACAGCTTATTCTGCTGCAGGCTCCTTACGCTGGTCACAAACCGGTCTGCGGGTCGACTCCTCCGCGGAGGTCTCGGCACCATACCTGTACAGCCGCGGGCTGGGAGCGCGGACGCAGCCGTGGGCCATGTCGGGGCAGGCTGGATCACGACCTTTTATTCCTCAAATTCCTCTTTTTCGTGCAAACACCCTCCTGAGCGCACCACAGTGTCCGGAGTCTTTATGGTACTGTCGCACTTTGAAAAATGCTGTTCACGAAGCATGTAAGGAACAAAGTTTGTTCTTGTGTTTTTCACTAGGGGAAGGGAAAGAACCCGAACCGTGGCGTGCATTATGAGCTCCGTGTCAGCAGAGTTAACCACGCAGGACAATGAGCAAATCGCATCGCCTTGATGGCTTCCAGGAATCAGCTGGGCTATCTCCTGCCAGCATCCCAAGGGCTCCCGTAACCTGGAGAAACCCGTGATGAGCAGAGGCAGACAGTCAGGAGCAAATCGCAGACCTAGTCAGTCTTTGGCCTCCCTTTTCATTCAGACAAATTTTAAATGTTAAATAAATACTGAAGGAATCACTTGTCACCACAAATTATTCCTTTGAATGTTTACTGTTCATGCCAGCTTCCCTGGGGTCCTTCCCTTTTAGAAACAACTTTAACAAGCAATCCCATAAAACATTGACCATTATTCCCCAAGAAGTTGTGCCTAGTGACTTGTTACACAGAAATATGTTTCCAATTTCACTTCAAAATGTATTAAAAAGGAGTCCTCAGTATTTTTTACATTAGCATTGAGTGCCATGTGGAAATGGCAATTATAAATGGCCACAAGCTGTACTTATAGCCCGTATTTTTGCTTAGCCGTTTAGATGCTGCTCTTCGGTACCCTTCCCTCGGCAAGCCTGGGAGAGCAATCTGTTTGCTGCTTACCTCAGCAGTCTTCGCCGGGGACAGGGACAGCAATCACTTGAATGCACAATCGTGTCATTGTTCTGTCCCTCCTTCTCCATGATAGATGCCGACCGAGCAGCTGCCGGGGCATGTGTGAGGGCTCACGCTGCACCACAGCATTGGGTTTCAAGGGCGAGCTGAAGGACGGGTGGCTCAGCAGCCCTTCTGCTCCAGATGAGCAGAGAACTTCAGAAGGGGCGTGAAGCCTGACATGGGGACCACCTGATGGTGCAACTGCAGACGGCGGTCACAATTTGGTTTTCTTCCTCCTCAAAGCCTACACTATGAGAAAAACTAGCCTTTCTTGTTCATGAGGACGAGTTCCAAACTTATATTTGCAGCTGAAACATGCCAGCTTAAATTTCTCTAACTCTCCTTCTTCTGTACATGAAGCTATAATGCATTTATGTTATGAAAGAGCACATTCTTTCCCTGGTGGTGTCTCTCTGTGCCCTGGTTTCCCTTTAGACAACACCCAGCTGTAGGTGCCTGTCCTTTCTAGAAAAACCAAGCTAGCAGACTCTAAAGGCTGATCTGAGTTTGTCTTATTTTGGCCCAGATCCCAGTGGGTCTCAGCCCATTATACAGTGCAGTTTTGGTGAAAGATGCTGCAAGAGAAGAAGAACGACTGTAACAGAGATGCAGCTGGTGACAGCAGACTCAACTGAATATCAACAGAAAGGCATAAGCACCAGGTCCAAAAGGATCTACCCTAAGCATTGTATTTCCATCCTGTAGAATTGGAGGGCAACAACCATATAATATTGCACAGAGTAACAGGGTTAGCTAATCTCACTTTCCACATTAATAGGTACTCCATGCAAGAATCTATACTAACAAAAGGAAATTATTATGCCATACCATAATAAAAATTTCAGGTAAAAGGATTAACTTCGGGAAACAGCAAAGGTCCTGAAGTAATAATTCATGAAAATATTTTAATTAAAATTTAATGATGGGGTAAGGTGGGATGAAGAACACTGGAAGATTATGACTTAGAGTATCTGAAGGAACTGAAATGAGTTTGAGAAAAATACATCAAACTGTAAGAGGACCGCTGAGAATGAAGCAAGCCATGAGATCTCAGGCAGGTAATGCCGTTCCTAAGCACTGTGATACATCGACTTCTGTCAAAGGGCTTATGTGTCAAAATTACCAGTAAGCAGGTTGGTGGAGTCTGTGGCTATGCTCACATCAGCAAGTTGTGAGGAGCAATGAATGTGCATCTGCAGGGTGAAACAGGTGGTGCTCAGGGTCCAGTATCTCTGCTCTACGCATTTCTGGGGTTTCAAGTTACCATTCTTTCAGACAAGCTTCAGTGTGGTCTGGTGGACTAGTCGCCAACCACTTGTTTGTGACTGACGTGCATTAAGATGCTCCTGGAACGCATCCGTCCATTTAATTTTATCCACAATTAATCCCACTGACACACACCTTGATGTGTATTATCCTTCCCTGGAGCAAACCAAAGCACAGGATCGGGAGACAGTTGGAAATTTCTCTTCGAAAGAGCACTCTCCATCTGAGCTGGCACACTGATATATGATGCAGCACTGGTTCAAGAAGTCCCTCTCAGACCTAAGCTCTTAAGCTTTTTCTTTTCACTAAGGAGAAGATGCAGGAGCTCTTTAGTCAATTTAGTTAAATCTCTACTCACTCAGACAGACTCTTCAACTTCAGTGAAGGTACTTGTGTGAATTAAATATTCATCTGTGAGCACAGTAGTTGCTGATTTCATCCCGACAAGTTATTCTGTCTGGTTGTTTATGCAGGGATTTGTTTAAAAGGGACACGAGATGGCTACAGAAGATTTGTTTAGACTGCTTTCGGCATCAGAACTGGGTTTAGCTTTAGGAATTATAGGCTTGTCCCTTCAAATTCTTACTACTGGGCTTGGGAGCTGAATTGTACAAGATGCTGGTCACTCTTGCCTTTCTCTGACAAAGCACTCAGGCTGCTGGTTGACTTTTAAGCCTGGGAATGATGCTTCTGCCCTCAGCAAACTCCTTGGGCTTGCACTGAACACACAACTCCAGGGTTGCAGTGGGTGACCCGTGTTTGCAGGATCGGTCCCAAATTCTCTGAGGGCTCTAAGTTAGTTGAGAATTTAGTAAACAGGGAAAAAAATTTGCTGTGACATTTCTCAAGTATTGTAAAAATCCTTTAACCACTCACTAGTGTGCTATATTTGTGTTATCTCAGAGTGGATGCATTTCTCACTTACTGGAACTTTAACAGCTAATAAAAATAGAACTTCTGAACTTTCAAGGACCCTTTGAATAGTGTAGCTGTACCATGTGTCTGCACCGCAGCAGAGGTGAAAGCTTTGTAAAAGTCTGCGTGACACGTAGCATTGCCTGGTGCAAGCAATAACCAAGACTGGCTATTACATCCTCCAAACAAAACTAAATAGGCAATTACTGGAAATGCAGGCAGAAAAATCCATTCAGGCTCACTTGACACATGCTGACTTCAGATAAAGCCAATGCTAAACAATAGGGATATAGCCTTTCCCTCGGGAACTCAATGGCAAAACTCCCCCTGACCTCATCATAGTCAAGATCTCATCCACGGACTGAACCTCCCAGCTGCTTTTCACAGGGAGCTCCTACTGACTTCTGCAGGGCCATTTACAGCAGTGATGCTTGCAGGAGACTCAGAAGTTGTTCTGAACCAAGATAATGACCTATTGTTTAGAACGTTTTCCTGACATAAAATACATAGTTTCAGAAAGGCAAAGACGCCCAGAGATTCCCTTCCCCTGATCCAAGAGACTTGCATCAAGCTTCAAAGAGCCCGGTGCTCCACAGGGATATCACACTGGGATGAGGAATAACTGCGAAAAATCGAAGTTAAGATAAGAAGCAGTATTTTACTGCGAGGGAAGCAATAATAGAATATCTCTGTGCTGAGGACCGGTTTGCTAGAGTTTTGGAAGAAGTTGTTTCCTCTCGGCTGCAGACAGCGTGTACGATACCGATAGGTCCGCGTTGCGCTGGCTCGCAGTCTTGGCGGTGTTTCTCAGAGGACGAGAGCAGAGTAGAGCCAAGTACTTTCTCACAGTGTTTGTAAATGGCTGGCAAGGCCACCTTGCCAGAATGAATTATAGCTATCTCCCGATACAGCCTGAGCTGGATTAACTGCGTTTGTAATTATCACTCCAGGAGAATAGAAAAAAAAAAACAAAACCCACACAAAAAAATAACACCACCACAAAAAACAAACCTGTGACTGTGTAAAAGAAAACCTTTCTGATTTAAGTTGCTGGCATGTACAGTCCAAACAATTTCAAAAGGCTTCAGCTGTTTCTGCCTGAATAAAATGATGCTGTAGGGCCCGGCTGTACAAATGCTGCTCCAATGAGCAATCCATACTCACACAGGCAATTTCTTCTATATCAGGAGTATATCCGTGTCCACAAGGGCTCCCTCCGCAGAGGAACTTAAACTGGCAGGATGGGGCTTTTATTTTGCTATGATTGTGATAGCCCTGTTTTCAGGGAAGAAAAGAAAAAAAAAAAAAAAGACCAAGTCTTTTTATGCTTTGGAAATCTGAACCTGACTGTGGAAAGTGAGTTCTTGCTTGCTAAGGGCATTTGAATTTTTCTGAGGTTGTTATTGAAGTTCAAAGCAGATAAGGGCTCTATCTGGGGCTGCAAGCCTCTGTAATGCAACACTTACCCAGTTTGCAAGGATGTTAATAGCTTCAAAGCCCCCTCTAAACGCAAATTAGGCTTCATAGGCTTGCCCAGCCAGGAGTAAATTATTCTATAATGAAGGTGAGACACAGAGAAATGCTGGTAAGGGGTTTGACTTCCTTTCTTGGCTGCTATTACATCTTTCCTCCAAATGACAGTAAAAGAAGCTGCAATGTAGTTGTAGTTGGCTAGGGAGCCAAAACCTGAAAATAAAGAAGAAAAAAAGAAGTTTTGTTTAATAAATGACCAAGGTTGACCATTTTATCAGTTGATGAATTACATATAACCTCTGTGTGTGTGTTTATTTCTGAAATACTTGTTCTTCCTATGTGTTGATTCTGCCTTCCTGTGTAACCAGCCTTGGCTTTGTACTACATCTTCCAGAGATCTGGAAGAAGAATCTAACAGATTGATTAAAACACTCACTTACCTCTTGTCCTCTGAGAAACACTGCCTAGATAACAGATACAATTTGCAGATTGTTTATGTGGGTGAAAATAACAGGGATTTTGTGAGCATTATAAGAAAATTAATTTTTCACAGAAATACCTTTTTTTTAAAAGCATGATGGCTGAAAAATCAGATATTTCTGTCCTAGCTTTCAAAGGATGCAATATGACGGGTAGGTGTGCGTACAGTGCAAGGAAGGGTACGCCTAAGTGACACAGGACAAAGCTGCACAGAGGATTGCAGCTCAGTTCATTTAAAGCCAGCTTTAATACCAGAAGCAAAATAGCCTTGTGATCTGCCTGGATGATCTTCTTGGATGATGGTACCTTGCTTCTTAATTCTGCTAACGGAAAGACTGCCACATGAACTTAATATATGAACTGACACAAAGAGAAGAAATCAGTCAGTGACTAGCAATACATGAAATGTCATTTGTACTTATTTTTCTTTGTGATGTAAATTATTAATGCACATTCCAGCCACCTGAAAAAATAGCATGCTTGCCAGTCATGGAACGTTTTTTCTTTTTTTAAATTGTATCAGAATAAAATAGGAAATTCTCAGAAATCTGTGCAGCTAATAATGTCTACATTTTTTATTCTTTTTTCCACTGAGCAATGTAAACCAGCATCCCTGGTAGTTATTAACTAAGGAAGTGATCTCATTCCTACGCTACTAAAAGAGTATTTAAATTTAAATTTAAGTTTGAAAGATCCACTTTAGTCTCCCTACTTAGAAACGGGCAGTCAGCCAGCCTGGCTGCAGACCAAGAAATCAGCATTTCTCTGCACAGACAAACAGGACCAGTTCACATTTCAGCAACAAGTTTTCAGAAATCAGGGAGTGAAATAAAAGACGTTAAGAAGATAACATGCTTCTAATATGATGTACATATCATAAGTTCTCAGTGATAGCACTCGTGTGTGGAAGAGTACAGGCTTGGACAAAATCTGAACTGACTGAAAAAATAAAGTACCTTCAAGCATTTGAGATGTCCTCGGTGCTCCTGGATGAGGAGAAGGTGCTGGTAGTCAGCATGCAATAGTCCATGAGAATTTGCACTATGTCTGGATTTCACATATAGATTAAAAATGTAGGATCTTAGTAGCCCCTTAGCAGAGTTTGTGTTTTCTCAGAGCTGTATTGAAGACATGCCAGGTTTGCTGCAGCTTGGGCCTTCCTTAGCTGACTTTCATAGCTTACCTGCTCCAACTCTTTTGGAGTTTCCCCACCCTCTTTTTAGGCTCCATGGGAAGACAGAGTCAGGACCTCCTCTCCAGCGGCTCTACGTTAACAAGTCGTTTGGCACAATAAATCATAGCAGCTGGTGCTGAGGCCACCTGCACACCTACATGATACTTGTTTGGGGGTTTCATGTCAGTCAAGTTTAGCCTGGCTGCCCGGGTTGAACGTCCCCACCATGCAGATGCCTGAAAGCCGCCTGAAGGACTGGTGGTTTGGTAGCTGCTGGCTCCTTGTGATAAACCTGTGTTCAGTGTTTCAAGCACCGGTGTCCAGATGAAGGTTGTTTGGCACTGCAAATGTCTGGTCATATTGCCCCTTTTTTGACAAAGTACCACTTAATTGTCCTAAATATGCCGCTGAAAACCAAAACTGACTGGTGATATTTAGATTTGATGGATATGACTAGGGATAACTTAGTTTTTACCCTCTTAAGCAAAGCTTGTATTAGGCTTATAATTTCTGTGTTGTTCTCCTTAATAAGACAGTAAGTATCTGTACATACTAATTACATTATTTTACAGTTAGCTGGTATGTTAACTATTTTGACGACATTGTGTGGACTACATTGTGCAGCTGTCAAGACATAGGAACAATAAACATCCAGCTGCCTAAAAAATAACATAATTCCCCATTTTTATACATTTCTTTATCTATGTGAATTACTCATATGTAAGTATGAAAATATGAAAACTCTTATTTTCATCCTAAACATATTCGCCTCTAAGCCTGACAGTGCTTGGTCAAATATTGCCTTATCTGCACAATGCCGTCAGCATGCACAGCTGAGAATCCTGCCCAGCCGTAGCATCAGGTTCAGATGAGGGTTTCAGGCTATGAATTGCTGAAGCTGGTCTCACTCAAACAAAGTGAGCAGCCACTTCTAGAGGAAGAGCCTGATAAGAAGATAATAAGCCCATTCTTTATTCTTTTTTTTTTCTTTTTTTAAGCCTAGCAGCAAGAAGCCAAGAGTCTCATTGGCTCCTGTCACACACACAGCTGTAAAAGAGGCTGTAGCTTTGTCGCTTTCACAACAGGATTAGATGAATAATATCATACTTTGAAATAGTCAAGGACTATTCATGGTTTCTTTTTTTCCCGCAAGTCACACTGAAGACGTCAAAGATAACAGTTAATTTATCCACTAGGTCATACACAGAATATAAAAAAAAAAAAAAAAAAACCACCCAAAAAAACAAGAGTCCAAGACACTTAAACCAAGAGGCTTAAACCAAGAGTCCAAGAGACTTCAAAAAGACCAAGAGACCAGGCTGTGCTGCTCAGCAGCTCTGTTCTGCTTGCGTCTCTGTGCTTCCCTGGGACCACCACAAATTGGGTACCCCAAAGGTCAGTCCCGGGTCCTGCTCCTGATGCTGCCTCACAAACAGAAGGTACTGAAGCAGGAATAGTCACTGTTAAGCATGATCATAATGCAGCCTGGTGGTATGGCCATGAAGTCACTTGTCAAGTTTGGATTCTGGGCTTGGTCTGGACTCAATATACCAGGACAGACAATAATGTAGTTAATCTGAAATTAATTTTTACATTTATACTGTTGCTACTTGAACTAACATTTAACTGAGGTTGTTGCTTCACATGCCTTTGCAGGACTGGAGGGGGATTTATGTGTGTATGTGTTTGGAGAGGGAGAAACAATACATTTGCTATGAAGAATTTGCAAAGAGAGACCCATGCCATAGTTGTGATAAGGAAGGCTGCTTTGAAAAAGCAGAGACCATATGAAGTCCATTAAGAACTGGTGAACTGCATAAAAACAACGGCAACATCCTTTCCTGTGACTTCTCGGAATATAAGAGCTTGCATAGTGCTTCAAAGAAACTTCAACAATAACATGACTGGGGGCTCACGGTCAGGCACTTAAACCCATGTAGGGCAGTGGGAAGAGAAAATGTGTCCTCTCTTTGTAAAACCTCCCATGCACTTCTATCTTATTTTCTGCTTTTCAGTGTTTACTCAACGTCCATCCTTGGTGAAGCTGGTTTGTAGTACATGAATGAATGAAGGTGTCTTTGAAGTTGCTTTACTGAGAAAAACAGTTGAAGCTTTTCTTTGATAAATTCACATGAATGGAGCCATTTTCTATTAACACATCTTTTACTGATGTGGCTATTATGCCTTGAGAGAATTAAGAGCCCTTTTCAGATGCACATTTGCAGCTCCCATTAAGGCTAATGGTTTTGCAAACAGTATTTGGAGAAAGATGTGCATAATTGTAATTACAACACATTTGCTGGCATGTCTTGCTTTTAATCCAGAAAGCGCTCAACATGCTTTACGAACTTCACCAACACACTTACACATGTTGTAAATGTAGAATCACTTTGTCAACAGCTGCTGTACAGCCACCTCGAGGTGAAATGTAACAGCTGTGTAACAACACAAAGCAGCACCACGGAACATGGCAGCAACTAGAAAAACATAAATTGCCATATCTAGTTGAAACCATTAGGAGAATTCTAGGTAAGTAGCATGTAAATTACTCAAAAGTTGGCTTAGGCAATGGAGGTAACACTCCTACTGTTGCAGGGAAAGTACCATGGCATTTTTAATGACGGCAATTTGCCTGAACCTCTGTTTTATGTCCCTGTGGAAAGACAGCACCTCCAACTGTAGTGTGATGGTTAACAGAGGCCAGTGGTCTCCGGTGGAGTCGGATCAAAGAGTGCTTCCTACAGCATGAGCACCTCCTGGTCCTGCAGAGCTTCATATCTGAAGGTGGGAGCACACAGCAGCACACAAGCACAGATTTCATAAACAGAGAAAAATTAACAACTTTTTAAAAGGGGAACAAAAAACAAATGGCTGATGTCAATGTGGTGTAAGGGATTGGAAGCCTGACAATTTCACCTTCTGCAGGGGATGTGCTACCTCATAGCGGTGTGAAATAAGAAATAGGCAAGTGACAACACCCCGTTGTCAGGTTTTTCATTGTCTTGGCTGTAGGAGCAGAGAAATGGCACTCTTGGCCATGGATGCTTCATCTCTCCATCATTTGAGGTTACCATGTGAAGCAAATGTGGGGAGATTTCTGCAGCTAGAGAAGCCACTGTGGTTGAAACAGACTGCAAATACTTGCGTTCTAAACCATGGAAATGTAATAGCTCTTTACTCAGGCTTTGAGACTCTGGAAATTCCAATTTGGTGTGCTTCCCAACAGTACAACCTTCTTGAAGAAGAAGGAGAAAAGAGTGACTTTTCATGACATCTGTTGCCTTTCCTTCATGCCATGTGCCTGATCCCATGTGGCTGACTGTGCCTCCTCTCCAGACCATGCCTGTTAACTAGACCTCACATTATCTTCACAAACTGTCTTAGGTTCACCCCCCTTCCTGCTGCAGGACAATAGTCCTTCCGTTGGTAGCAGGGGCCCCCAGTACATGGCAGCTGGTGTTTTGGTCATACATCCCCACGGGGTGTTTCTGGGCAGCTGTAAATGCCATTCCCGGATGTCCTGGCCAGGGAGGCAGCCACAGGGGACAGGGAGCGGGACCCTGGGGAAGACACTGTGAGCATCTCGTTTTGCAGCCTGGTTTCCACTGCAGACACCCCCACCCTGATGGAAAATACCTGCTGTGCAAAATCCAAAATAAAAAATCATTTCGCAAAGGAAAGGTTCCCTCCTGCTGGCAGATAACCCTCCTTTCAACTTCAGCAGGGAGCCTGAGAGGGGGAAGGTGCCTGAAGCGAGGATGGGCACCCATTTGGAGGGTCTCAGGGTGGGCTGTGGCACCGAGCCACCACAGGGCTGGGCTGGGGGTGGTGGGGGCAGCCCCAGGAAGGTTTGTGTCACCCTTTCAGGCCTGAGAGTCATGTCAGCAAAACAAAGTGGAAATGAGCTGGCGAGCATGTGCTGTCAAGCACTCCTCTTCTGACAACTCCAGATGGGGACCACATGGAGTCCAAAGTAAAAGTGCAGCAAATGAACCTAATCCTCTAATTCTCTGCCTGCAGTGAAATGGGCTCTCACTGTTGATCTCCTAATGAAAAAGCAAGTAAGCAGTCATCTGTCTAGGTCGCTCTTATTGCTTCTTATTGGCGTAACTGAATTTTACCATGACTGGCTAAAGTAGCAGAGAGAAACAAATTATAGTCTCTTTTTTTGAGTCTGTTTTGCAACAGAAATAAGAAACATATTTTTCGTTTGGGATGACAGCAACACACAGCTTTATTTTTTTCCTTTTTTGTATGGGTTTTGTTTTATAAGAAGCAATTTCTCCATCTTTTCTAATTACACACCATAGCCCTTTGATCTCCCTCTAACCTTGCTATTAATTACTTCTCTAAATACAGCAGCAGCAGCAGCTTTTCATAAGACTTTTATTCTTCTCAGGACCTGATACAACTGCCATCAAAGTGAGTAAAAGCCTCTCAATTCACTTTAGACAAAAAGCCTTGCATCAGGCTCTTTGTGAAAATGCATAATCCACCATTAAAAGTAAGGCAGGTCACCCCTCCATCCTTCTCCTTCTGTTGATTTTAGTGGAAGTCAATCAGAACAAACATAGAAACCCTAACACTGATAGAGGGTAATACTGTTCCCAATAAGTACTATGCAATATACAAATAAAGGACTGCTTGTTTCTCATGCTAAACGTCATGTACAGTGTTGCTTTACTCACCAGAGCGGTTAACCAACTCTTTGGTTTTATAATGGCATGTCCTGGAAAATAATGAAAGGCAGGATTTCCACATGCTATTGTTTACTGCTGTCTAGACTATACAGTGAAATGTATATGGTAGCTCTTTGGAGGTGAGACCTTTTTGTTTGCTAGCCATACAGTTGGAAATTATGTTCACAATGTTCAACTAGACCAGGTTGCTCAGAACCCCTCCCAGCCTGACCTTGAATGTTTCCAGGGATGGGGCGTCTACCACCTCTCTGGGCAACCTGAGCCAGGGTTTCACCACCCTCACTGTGAAAAAAGTCTTCCTCAGTTCTAGTCTAAACATACCCTCTTTCAGTTTAAAACCATTACCCCTTGTCCTGTCACTACATGTCCTTGCAAAAAGTCTCTCTACAACTTTCTTGTAAGCCCCCTTTAAGTACTGGAAGGCTGCAGTAAGGTCTCCCCAGAGCCTTCTCTTCTCCAGGCTCAACAGCCCCAACTCTGTCAGCCTTTCTATGGAGAAGAGCTGTTCCATCTCTCTGATCATTTTGGTGACCTTTCTCTGACCCCGCTCCAGCAGGGCCGTGTCTCTCCCGTGCCGAGGGCACCGGAGCTGGACGCGGCCCTGCAGGGGGGTCTCCCCGGAGCGGGGCAGAGGGGCAGAACCCCCTCCCTCGTCCCGCTGGCCACGTGGCTTTGGGGGCAGCCCGGGACACGGGGGGCTTCTGGGCTGCCAGCGCACATTGCTGGGTCATGCTAAGCTTCTCATCAACCAACAACCTCAAGTCCTTCTCGGCAGGACTGATCTCAATCCATTCTTTGCCCATCCTGTATTTGTGCTTGGGATTGCCCTGACCTGTTGGGATCACCCTGCATGGCTCGACCTTAAGGAGCAGGAGCTGTGGCACTGAGAAGCTGGTAAAAAGCTGGACATCTGCAGGGCTCAGCCTTGAGGAGAAGGAGCTGTGGAAAACAACTAAGAAGAAGCGAGG
>NW_010526299.1:44624-49469 GCF_000687285.1 Phaethon lepturus
TGCAATGCATTAAACTGCTTCGGAATATAACTCTCACAGAGTTGTGAAGTCCGTCCTTCTCCCGCATGCAAAGCCCTGCACTGGGCAGGGAGAGCCCCTGCGAGGGAATGAGTGTTCAGTTTTGGGACCTCCAACTGAGGAAAGACCTGGATAAACCAGAGTGAGGTCAGGGGAGGTCTCGCACTGATTGGGGCTGGAGCCCTTCCCCTGTGAGGAGAGGCTGTGGGACCAGGGCTGATTCAGACTGGGTAGAGGGTAGTGTCAGCAGCCCTGCTGCCTCTGGGGAAGAGATCAAGGACACAGAGATGGGCCCTTCACATCAGTGTGAGTAACTGGGATTTTAAGAGTTCAATAAATGAGTAAGAGACCATTACTGGACTTTGACAGGCCTAAGAGGTGGGACCATACACACCTCATGACATTCAACAAGGATGAAAAAAAGTCCTGCACCTGGGTCAGTGCGGGAGAAGGATGGACTTCACAACTCTGTGAGAGTTATATTCCGAAGCCGTTTATTGTCTTGTCTGACTCCAATATATATCATAATCTTTGTTTAGTCACTGCGCACACACTCATGATTGGTTACAGCTTGTTACACACACTATTGCAATTGGCTATATACAAAATACCACGCGCTGTCCACGCGCCCCTCACACAGTCAGGATTGCTGCTTGCAGGTGTTCCTGTTTTCCTCGCTTCTTTGTTGTTTTCCACAGCTCCTTCTCCTCAAGGCCGAGCCGTGCAGATATCCAGCTGTTTACCAGCTTCTCAGTGCCACAGCTCCTTCTCCTTAAGGTCGAGCCATGCAGGGTGATCCCAACATTTGCATTTATCCCTGTTGACTTTGATATGACTCTTGTTGGCCCATTCCTCCAATCTGGACTCTTTTGGTGGCAGCCCTGCCCTCAAGGGCATCCATTGGTTACCCTGGGTTGTTGTCACCTGCACACTCAATGGGATAACACTTCATTATCTCCTCCAGGTCATTGACAATGATTTTTCCTCTGCAGCTTAAAATATAATCATTTAGATCTACGTTTACACTTCTGGAAAGGTAGTACCATCTGGAAGACAAACTTTCAGAGGAGGTTTCATCTTCTATCCCATGGGGGAATTAACCCTTGGTTCTCAGAGGCCAACAGCAATTTCTCCTCAACTGTTCTCAACCAAGGCAATTCCTCTACTGCTACTTTGACTCTAGTCTTGTCTTCATTACCTTCATTTGCTTCCCACCAAGGCTCATCAACTGACTCTCAGTATCTTCAACAGAAGAAGCTTCCCTTGTGTTTTCCCACTACACATTGCTCCCATGAAGGATTTACATCATTTTCGCTTCTCTCCTTTTTCTTGTCTCTGTGACCTTTGATTTTCTTCCCTCTCCCACTTTTGCTGTTATACTTCTTTTCTACATGTCTCATCTTTTTGCCTCCTATTTTCTGACATTTTCTACATCCCTATAGCTCTGCTTTTTCCCATGATTTCTGTCCCTTACTGGTACTTTTTGTGCTCCTTAAGAACAGTTTTCTTTTTGGTACCACTGCGTAGTTGTTGTCTTGGAAAATACTTTGATAATCGCAAGTCACAGCATTCCCAAATGTTACAACCTCATCCTATCAGTCCAGCCATCAAATGGAGGCAAGCAGGCAAGTCAAGACTGTATTTCGTGAGAATACACATTCCCAATGGCACTGTCAGGAGAAAGTATTCCCTTGGGTTGCTCATTTGTCTTTGTTTCAAAGCACTTCAATTTAAAGTTCAAAACCTAGTAACAGGCAAGAAGAAGCTGAACCTTTATGAATTCTCTCTTATGGGCTTTCAGAGTCTTTACTTTAGGAACACTTCCTCCTTGCAATGTGACTTGCTGTCCTGAATTATTAAGCTCTTTCTGAAAAACATACCCTTGAATAACACTACCCTCTCTACGAAAGACAGAGATATAAATAATTCAGAGATATCACAACTTTAGACTGTGGTTCTGTAAGGTTTAGTCCATAATATGACTTATTTTAACCTATTAACTGCCTTTGTGTACATTTCCATGATTTGAGAGATGAGCTGAAAAAGAAAGTATTTTCAGCATTTTTTTAAAAGAAAAGGAATAAAATTACAAACATTTTTCTTATTTTAATTTAAAGGCAAATGAAAACCATAATTTAATCAAAATCCTGAAAAATCCTGAATAAGAAGAGTACTATTTGTTTTGTAAAAGACCAGATAAGCTTAACAGAATATGCAATCACAAATTATAAGAATAATACATTTAAAAGTGATACTTCAAAGCGAAGTATTTTTCAAAGGACAAGACACAACAAACTTGTGGAAGACAGTCTCATAATGACTGCCAAAAAAATTCTACCAGTAGAAGGAAACAGTGAAATTGTAAGCTATAAAAGACAGGGGGAAAAAGTATTACATAACGTTTTTTAAAAAAAATCTTTTCAGATGATATAGAATTTCTGTCATTTTTATTTCTCACCTTGGAGCCATCTTAGAGGTCAGATTTCTTTTGGCATAGCTGGTATCTTTGCCCTAGAGAAAACTCTCCATCTACCAAGAAAGCCTGTGTGCTTTGATAAGCATGACCTGGAATCTGGGCATATCCATTCTTGCTAATGTGCTTGTTTTTTCTGGAAAAAATGAGCAAATAAATGCATAAAATCCAAGTAATACAACAGTTTGTTGACTTTAAAACATATAGACAATACAGAAGCTACTTTTCTTTTGTCAATTTTACATCAGCTATGTGGTGATGGTCTTGGGTTAGATTTGTTTGGTCTTTTTTGTTTTGGTGGGGATATATTATTTTACATACATCTGAGCTTTTAGATTTGTATTGTACGTGAGCATACTTAGTACATTATATTCATTTTGGTTCAAAATTTACTTCCAGGAGCAGATCCAAATAAACTCAACTTCTTCTTGTTATTTTGCTTTTTAATGTTCACTTCTGCAAAGCTAGTTGCTAAATCTCCCAATTTTTGCGGTTATTCTGGACTGTGACGGGTTCTCTGACACCTTCTGGTTTTGGCACAAAGGAAGATTCTCTATCCACTAAAAAGAAAGATGTTCAGCCTTAACAACATCAAAAGTTTCCAAGGGTTATTCTGGTTTGTTCACCAGCTTTCCTAATCTGGTGGAGGACACAACGTTTCCAAGAACTCTCTTCCTCATAGTTTTTATACTGGTGGTCCTCCTCACTAAGAGATACTAAGGTGTTAACCAAGCCGCTGCTGTAGGCACCAGAGTGCAACATGTAACTTGGATGCACCCCAGTCTGCTACTTCTGTCACAGGGTCCAACCAGTTTTCTTGAATTCTTACAAAACTGGAGGTTGTTGATTTACTTGTTACAACTTAGTAAGTCAAAATCTTTCTGTTGACCTGTTATCTTTTTGCTCTTGCAATGCAGAAGAATTTAATGTTGTTTCCTAGTAATTCTAGGCATGGGTGTTGCAGGATCTAAATTCAGTTTCTTTCATTCCTTTGTTGCCCTGAATGTTTACCATTAGTAGTTTTGCTCAACAACATAAGTTATATGTTACACCTATTTAAATTCTGCACTCGGTGACAGACAGTAAGTAAGTATGTTTATTGATTTCACTGATTCACTGTGATGTAAATGAGAACAAGATATTAAACCAACATGGAAATACCATGATGCGTTCTGAGACATAGCACAAATTTGTAAGATTGGTGGAGTTGTCAGTTATGGACAAAACAGGAAAGGAAGGCAGGCTTATGAGTGACTTTGCAAACTTCCCTTCTGGCATGGAAATCATGAAGTTAATTTGGCTTAAATATAAGGCAGAGAAGCTTTATGGCTGCTTTAACTTATGCCGAATGGAGAAGTCATACTAAAATCTTTTCCCCTTACCTGGGAGTGCAGAGGGCTGTGAAGGAGTGTATGGTTTTACTGGACAAAAGGATGTAGCTGGAGAAAACAGAGGAGATTTTGGGCATCCAAGCCCAAAGTCAGGTTTGAAAGAGCTGCCAAGCATAGCTTGCTCTGGCTGCCAGGCCCATGATTAATTCCCAGCACCATCTCTGTACCACCAAAGGGCAAGAGTATGGGTGTACATTTGAATATCTGTCTGTATTCATAACCTGTGCAACTGTTTTTTAGCTGCAAATTATGTTGGATAATGAGTGCACATTATTTTTAACAAATCCACTAATATTGATCCATACGGTTTGTGCTAAAGGTAGGGGAGTCCTTTTACTAACAGAAAAGAGGAGGTCTTAACTGGACATCACACCGTTCCTAACCTAAACGACTATTTCAAAAGAGCAGCCTGCCATTCAGTGTTTATTGTGATAATAGCTTTTTACTTTCCTGCCACTTCCTGAAAACAATTCCTCACTGTTTATGCAAGCTGCAGGGGGAAAAACAGAGTGACCCACCAAGCAGCAGTTTGCACTGGTCTCCGTTTAACTGTCCAGCGGTAATGACTGAGAAAACCTCTCACAAGAGCACCATTTACAAACATGCGGTTTGGTGAGCGCGCTGTGTCAAGCACATGGTTCTAATCTGCAGAGCAGCAGCATCCTGCAAGGGCTGGGTGAGCGCTGGGCAGCGCAGAGAGCACGGCGGGGACACGCAACCGCACAGCCGGGAGCGAGGGGAGAGGGGCGGAAAAAGGGATCTGAGCGGGACAAAATGTTCCCTTCTCAGAAGGCTTGAGCAAAACTCTGCAGCGATGCCCAGTAGTGGGAAAAAAAACATAACCACAAATGAGGTTAGAAAGTGGCAGACAAAGAGTTGTCCTCTCTCCCCCTCTTGCATCTGGTGTGAGGCAGGAGGAAGAGTGGAAGACGTTAGTATGATCATCTCAAGAGGTGGATGTCA
>NW_010526299.1:49497-62654 GCF_000687285.1 Phaethon lepturus
CTGTTCTTTGGTGGTGGATCTTGCTATAGCCTAACCTTACATACAAACCGTGCTCACTCTGCACACCCAACGCCAGCTGGCCAAGTTACGGTAGCTCTTGCACCCATACCAAAGGATATTGTAGGCAACGCTCACCTTCTAGTCCAACAAGGCTTTTGCCTTTTTGGTGTGCATGAGGATACCTACAAAGTATCCCCATCCCAAACCATCTATTATTCATTAATGCAGGAAGGCAGCAGTTCTCTTACAACACAGAGTAGCACTGACAGTATTTTCCTGATCATCTTTTTCATCTATGTGTGATCCTACTTGAGGTTAAGGACATGTTTTCAGATTTACTAATGGAAGTTTCCCCCAGCCTCAAATCACCCCTCCATGGAATTTTCCCTCAGCCCCCACCTGAATTACCTTTCCATCATCTTCTGATTTCTCGAGAAGAACCTTAAGGAGCACACTCTGGGCTGACTCCTTCAACACGTCTTTGCTAGACGTTGTGATATTTTTATGCCTGAGACTGTCAGATGGCACACAGAGTTTTACAATTTCTTCTTTACCATATTCAAGGAAAGTTTTTGCCTTAGGGGAATGGACTGAGTTGGTGTTCACTACAGGTTCTTTTGGGAGAGCACTAGCAGGCACCAAGGGGACCCACTGCCTCTGCAGTTATAGTCAGCTCTTGGAACAAATGCTACCTTTGTAAAAAAGGGAAAACCTGTCTACAAGGAAGGCAGCGGCATGCATGCATTTTGATCATTTCAGTTCCAGGGTTGCTCTGTATATCTCTAAGTACAGCTAGCAACATAAATCCATTAGGCTGCATATGATCACTCCTCTTTTGCAGAGGATATGATTAATTTTAAAAGTATGATGGCATTGAGTTCATGTGCAAAATAATAATAGTGATTATTTCTTAACGAGCATTATGATAACGCTCAGTATTGCAGAAACATTAGCTAACTAAAATACCTTGTGTCTAAAATACCTTGTTTACTGCTGAAATCACAGGAAAGAAGAGAACTAGAAAAGTCTTATTAGAAAACATTCATTAACAGTTTTGATGACCATGTTTGCAAACACTGCAAATAATAAAATGTTCATTTTGGGGAACAAAGGAGAAAGGCTGTTCCTGGAAAACAGAAGATTTTTCTTAGAAAGCAGTGATTCAGAGAAGAATTTAGGGAATGTCATAAATAATTGCCTGGAAATGTGTTCGAGGCATCAATCTGTGGAAACAGAGGTAGTGCAATCTTGCTTAACAAAAGGAATGGCAAGAAAAACCAATAGAAACAATAGTAATGCCACCTAGCTGTCATCCGGGGCTTTTCATGGCAGATTTCAAAGCACAAAATGAGTAAGAATTAGAATGGAGCAAATACTAAATAATGTTTTGTTCTGTCAAAATGAAATCCTGTAACATAAATCAAGGAGAAAAAAATCAATTCAGAATAAATGGAACACATTATTATGCCAAAATGAAGAGTCTAATAAAATGAAATATTTTATTATTTTGTTTTATTTTATTTTATAACCATTCTAATGTCTTTATTTTGTAGTCAGGTTTGAATCAGAATAAAATTTTCAAACTCAGAGCTTCATTTGATATCTTTACAAGGCAATTTGTAAAATTTTTCCATTTCCCTCCTGACATTTTTAAAAGAATTGGCTGAGAGTGTATTTCTCATGGACCAGCAGGTCAGACCGTGTTCAAGGCTGTTTCTCCTTGTTCCCACACCTGTAACTGCATTTCCTTCCCAGTGCCCTCAGGAGACAGGAAACATTTCTTTTCTCTGTGCACAGCTTTATCGCCATTTTCCTCCTCCCTCCTCCAGCAGCTGATGGGGTGGATGGTCCCTGACAGAAGGCAAAGCTCCTGCGTGCTGTGGGCCATCCTTTCAATGTCTCCTGCTTCACCTGCATGCACAGAGCTAAAGAAGATGCTGTATTTGAGGGCTAAAAGGAAAGTCCCTCAAAGCCAGTCTGCCAAGGGCATTTGGAAGTTTTCATATATCCCCCCCGCAACATGAGGGACCACTCAACCCATTCGTTCCTTCCTTTGGAGAGGCTTTTGGGATTTGGGGGTGTCTCAGTTGGCTCCCCACCCGTGACAGGCAATAGTTCAGTACCTTGTGTTAGTAATCAGGCTGAAAAACTCCAGCCCAAATAAATGCACTCCATTTAGGAGATGCTAGAAGACATTTAAAACCTGTGAGGTCAGACCATGCAATCTGACCTGGTGGTCCTTTCTGGCCATGAGACTCCACCACACAGCCAGGATTTAGCATGAATACTCCCCGCTTACCAGCATGTAAGATACTGGTACATGATACCCATTGTTTTAAACAGATATATGCCTTCCTAAAGACACCATCCGACCCTAACTGGAAACAAGGATAGTCTGTGCTTTTGGATTAAAGGCCCGCAGATATTACTAATAAATTTAATAAAAGAAATCAATTAGTTCCTCAGCAGTGGCCGACCTTAGGGCACACAATGGTCCTCCTGGTGCTGGCAAGGAGATAGGCTACACAACTGTCTCCATGACCGCGCAGCAGCCACGGCTGGTACCAAACCACCCGCATGTGGCACAGAGCCCCTGCTTAGCACGTGATTGACCGTAGTTATGGATAGTTAATGTGACTATGCATCTTCAACATGATTCCAGGATTACGAGAAGCCCTCTCATGTTTAGGAGGTGCCAAAGTTCACACGTGACAAGACTACAAAGATGACATGCAACTGCAACACCTTTGTATTTGGAAGGAAGACATTTTGTGCTAACAAGGAAAGAATTGTCCTGTATTTTGCCACCACCTGCAATATGTCATACACAGCAGAGGCGTTTCTGGTTTTGAATGTGATAACGCATGCTTAGGCTCCTGGTATGTGTTATATGTGTATGTTCATGCTGGATGCAAGTATTGACTGCTAATAAAATTCCCACTTCTAGGCAAGATTAATTCAGAATGTGATTGATTTCTTGCAAGGAACTCATAAGGAAACCTTCATCTAAAGTAAAATCTGTGAAATTAAGGTGATAAGCATCTGGGGCTCAGTTTCTCTAGGTTGCACTGTGCATAGATACTAATTTAAAAATACAGCATCAGGACCTGGCCCTGTGCATTATTATATTGACATTCTGTTAGGGTCTGACTGGGAGGCTAAAACATTTTGTTAACCAGCCTCCCTGCACTCTGGGGAGATCTCTACGCTGTCTTATTTTTAGCCCTAGTCCTCTGATTGCCCATGCTATATTCACATTCCTGCCATCCAGTCTGCAGTTAACCAACTCATTCCCAGTGCAATAAAACTGGGACATAGACCACAGGGGACTTTTACAGGTGGTTGGCCCAGGGACCAGTTTTGGCAGTACCCATTATTCAACCTGATTTCTTGCAAGGAACTCATAAGGAAACCTTCATCTAAAGTAAAATCTGTGAAATTAAGGTGATAAGCAATGTATTTTGTTGCCAGAATGCTATGAAGATTTCAAGGTGGTGAAGAAAATGATAAGAAATTTTCAGATTGATATGGGATTCAGAATAGAATTACAACCTAAGAAAAAATGCAAGCTTTAAAAAAAAAACAACACAGGGAAGTTTTTTTGCAAATGTCGGCGCTAAGAGCAAGACCTCCATCTGGGCCAGTCTTCAGTAATGGTCATTGCTGGGTTTTGAGTGTTAGAAGCAATGCCCTAGATGTAACTTGGAAGGGTATTGTGATGAATAAGTCTTTTAACTTCCATTCTAAATGTTCTGTTACTCATTCAGATCTTTTTGTTCCCTGAAATTTCGTTGTGATATTCCCGATCAAAAGGAAGTGAGTGCATTTTTAAAACCTGCAGAGCTGTCCAGAACTGGTAGCATGAATGAGTAGCATATAAGTAGTATTTATTTTATACTAGGCTTGTTTATTGTTATAGTGATGCGATTCTGCAATAATGATACCATTGAAATTGCAAACTGAAAATACAAACTTAAAAATGGCCAAATTCTACAATGAGCATTTCTTTTCCATTTGAATTTCTCCTTCTTTAATTTCTCCATTCCACTGCCGGATCTCTGCAAACCCGTATATGGAATTACTAACTTAAAATTTTTAATTCATACTGGTACACTAATTAAGGGAATTCTCCCATTTCCACATTTATGAAATTAGAATACCTCCAGAGAGCTTGGTTTACAAGTTTGGCTCATTGTATTCGGGTGGGTTTGTCATAATAAACAAAGGGTATAATTTAGATCTGATTCACCAATTCAAATCAACAATAAACCCCCTGCCATAATAGGGCCAACAAATGTGAGAAGAATTGATGAAGAAACCGTGGGTCACATCTGCATGCACTTCCAACCACTGTGTGCTGTTACTTTTTCTGAAATGAAAAAAGTTGAATTCAACTCTGACTTCATTGTTTCTGTCCAAAGTATTGCAATCAGTGCACATTCCTCTCTGCTCATGATTTCTAGTTTACAGACCAGCTGATTGCATGGTGGGCTTGAAATTCTGATATCATCAATCTTTGGGTTGGAAGGGACCTTTAAAAGTTAATAAATTCTGTGGTCCAATAAACTCACACTGTGGATTTATGAAAATAGTGTGCACATCTGGGTAAACTCTTGGGTGAAATTACTCGCTCACAATAGATATTTTTCATCTGGAGCACCTATACTCACCAGGAAGCTAAGTCCAGGACTGGAATACCAGGAGTACTGTAAACCAGAACTGGTCCAAAGCTCATGAAATCCACTGTTTATACTACCGATTTCAGTGGGATTTACATCAAGGACTTAATTACCTGAGAAATCTTACTCAGCATAGTGTTATGAATTATTGCATTTAATATTCTCATGGCATTATCAATATATATGGTGATGTACAACAAGTAAACTGCCCTAAGTGATTCATAAATCTCTTGATGTATAAGTGATTAAATTAAACAAATGCACAGTGGAAAAATAAAAAGATTATTAGTGTCTCAGGGAAAACATTATTCTTTCAATCCTTGCCCTGTGCAGTACTTTATTTGTGGTGTGTCTTGCTATATAAGATAGAGAATGAAAGAGCACAATTGCTTTATAGTGTGATGGACCTGTCATGTGGAGAATTTTTTTTTCTAAAAGCCAAGAAATCACTTGTCAATGTCAAGTCACCCATCCCCAGTGTGACATTCACATTGTGAGTCAAAGCACAGCTCAGGGGACGACAAAGCCGTATTGCATACTCGGATCCCATAACTGAATGTGAACAAATGTAATACTCAAGTTTAGCTTTCATGAGGAAATAAAAGATATTTCACCCATGAAAGGGGATTATTATCTCTGGTATAGAAGCGTGACCCCCTCATTAAAATATCCATGGTCAAGTCCATCTCTTCTAGTGAGAGCTTCTTTTTATTCTGCACCATTGTTTTAGTTGTCAAAGCCCACATTTTAGTTTGAATCAGACTGTGGGAATTACAAGTGAATCCGGTCAAATTCTCAGGGAACTTTTACCAGCTCTATTTTATCCTGTAATGCAGCATTTTACTGCTCACTGTTACCTTGCTGAAGTTAGTATTTCTTAAGCTTTTGTTTATGGCGAAATAAGACAAACTTGTATTTTATTGCAAACAATGTTTTTCAAATCTGCTAACTAAAGAAGAAACACTACTCCTAAAGCAAGCCAAAACACAGTATAAAAACAGGATTAAAAAACCTACCTTTTTTGGGTCTTATTATTTTATAAAAAATCAAATGTTAAAGACACATTTTAATTTAAAATTGTAAATCTTGAATTATTGAATAATTATTGTTTAATAATTATTCAGCTCTTGTGTCCCTTATTTGTTCTGTAGCTGGATATTTACATTTAACTGAGCAAAGTTATCTGTACATTGGGAATTTATTAAATAGTATTAAAAAGTCAGCTGTTAATGCATGGAGATAGCCTTTTGCTAGCTGTAGCATTTGGATTGAAAAAATACACCGGATCTTAGTTACCTCTAATTAGTCAATGTCAGCTGTGTAGTGATGATACTTCAATACCATGGATATTTCAATTAAACAGGGGTGGGTGCTTCCTATAGACAGTCGTGCCGGACCATTGTTCAGGCAACCATTTTCAGAGTCTTCTCCTTTTTCCAGTCTCACTAGAAATCAGGGATTAACTCAAATGAGGGTAAGTAAATCTTTTAACTGCCTACAAGCACCAATGTGCAACAGATCCTGCTTGAAAAAGAAAATCGACTGGCACCAGAGAGCAGTCAGTATATGTGCTTACACTTAACAGTCAGCTAGCTCCAGTAAAAAAGGAGGTCCCATTGAAACAGTCATGGTCACCGATTATTAAAAGAAGCACATGGAAAGGCACTGGCATAGTAACCTATTTTAGGAACAGAAGTCTGAGGGGATGACAGGAGACACATGGGAGAAGTTTGGGATGAATTTAATTCCTGTATTTGCTTTACAAACAAGCAGAAGCTCTGTTTCCATGGGTAAACACCCATCAGATGTTTCCAAGAGCTGGGAAGAATGCAAGGGCAGCAAGTCATTCAAGACAGTAAGATGCCTGGAAAAACAAACAACATACACATGTCTTGGTGTCCCTGGGCAGGATGCCAGCTCAGGAAGCAGTGCTGGGCAAGATCAGGAGCTGCAAAAGGGAATGGACAATGACATTTCTGCAATCTAAAAGTCACCTACCTACTCACCAAAGGAACAATGTAAATTATAGTATCTAAACCTTCTACCCATTCTTCAGTTTTCTTCAGGTAAATATTTTCCCTGGTATCTTGTCACATATCTTCCAAGATAGGTACTCTTCCACATGATGCAGGATTTTACGCTGATGAGTTGTTCAATCTGTGTAGGCAGATGCTTTATGTATGTGTAAATAAGTTATAGTGACTTTCAAAGGCACAGTAACCAAAAGAAACACGTTTCTCAAAAGACTTTACAAAGCACCCTTTGGCAAAACAACACATTCATTCAACAACCTCTGAGGTATTATTATAAAAATACATCATTCCCCATATTGGATATCACCCCCAGTTATCTTCCCCTTGGCCAGTAATGTGAAAACACTTCAGTTTTCTCCATTTGAAATAGATTCTTCCTCTACTTCGGCTAAGGGGTGTTTAACATTTGTGTTCCAAGTTCTTCCATGAAGCCTTACCACTTGATTCATATACGTTCTGACAACATACTTCAAGTGCTTTATTTTAATAAGGACTGTTTTCATTACACTGTTTGGGACTTGGTGGGAAAAACACACTTGGAGAGTTGTCTACCTCTTAAAAACGTAGCTAAAACAGGCCTTTAAGGTCCTGTTTCTTGGACCATAAAACTTGTCTGTGATGATTGAAATGAGAATTCTGTTTGACCTTTTGTGACTTAATTTCACGCTTGATTTCCACCACTGCCACTACTTTACCTCAAAGACTGTAGCTGTGTCCCTCTGACGGAGGGGGTCCGCTCGGCAGTGCTGGATAGAGAGGTGAGTGTCTGTTTTACATTCGACCTCTCCTTCTGCCTAAACTGATTAGTCAGTTGTGACACAGAACTGACCTTTTAATCTCAAAATAAAATACACATTAGTTTTCAACCCCCTCTATTGGAGTCCCTGTCTAATGTGGCCATACATGATCCAATAACTGTATACTTTTAATTTATTCATAAAATATCTTGCCCTCCTGATTTTAATGATGGAACAATTGTAGCCTATAAATGTGTATTTAGTATCGTCTAAATTCATTGATTGATCTACTGCATACTTCTGTAAATGTTGCTCCTGCTATTCTGGTTTCACTCGTGCGAACAGAGCAATGACTCGCATCCTGGTCTACCCAACACATACCTGTGATCAGTACCATCTGCCACCACATGCTCTAGCAAACCAATGTTTATTGTCCTTTTAAACCATTGCTTCTTGTCCTTGTCCTTTATCTAATACAGTCATAGTGGAAACAATAACGAACAGTTAAAACATGGCGAGCTTGCAGATTGTTAGTGCAATGCCAATGCCTTTTATAATCTAGGGGAAGAAATTTAGTTTCCCCAGACCTGCAGAAGGAGAAGGTTTTCTAATTTTGATCTGAAAGCTGTGACACAGAGTACCATGCTACAACTTCACCATCGTCAGTGTGGAAATGATTAGGAAGGGTCAACATAGGTCCACTGGCATTTCAGTCGTCTGGATCTTCAGTTTTTGACATTTACTCAGGGAGATGGCCATGATTGATTCATTGTGGTGGGTATGCCGTGTACTCAATTACTTCATTACACAGTCTATCAAATACCTTTCCACAGACAACAAGCATAGGGTGCTGTTTATCAGGACTCAACTGCAATTTTCAGTCAGTCTTTAGAGGAAAACAGGCTTTTTTCTGTGCATTTCCATGCTTCAATTTTGGATGAGCAATGCCAGTTGGAATTTATCCATAAATAAAATCATAAATAAGTTTGAAAGTCTAAGAACATTAAGTGTGTGAATGTTTTCCTACCACAGGTAGCACAAATAGAAGTATAGGCAAAGTGGACTGAAAGCCTCTAGAAGAAGGTGGAAAAGTGATGAGACAATTAAATGTTGCCTACATGTTTCAAAATACATGGTTGTTTGAAAATAAACATGCATAGCTCATTTTTAGAACTTGTGGTACAGGTTCTGAAGATGAACTGCATCAGATTCTCCAGCAGCATGACTTTGGTGATGTCATGCAAACAGCAGCATGTCCAATGTAGGTAGCACAGCTGCCTTATTGCAACTGTCTTCGTAGTAGACACAATGTCATCGTAACAAAGCAGTCTACTAAAACATGCATGCACACATCTGAGGTGCACATTAATGGATGAACTTCCATCCAGGAAGTCAAGTGTCATCCTAAGTTGAAGCCCCTCAAAAATGCCTGACTGAAGTAATTTTGAACTATACATTAGGTTACTTTCTGTCTGGATGAGGAATGTGTGAAGAAAGGGAAGGAGACGATGATTATAAATATGTACCTTGCAAATTGGAAATTAGCGGAAGTGTTTCTGCAGCTTAGCAGCTTCCTGTTAGCTCAGCTGGTGAGAGCAGGCAAACTTGGGAACTCCCATGGGGTCCACACTGTGGAAATCCATCTGACTTCTGCTTGGTTGAAACCTATGAGATGATCTTTTAAATCAGCTAAGCACAACTGATTCCTTGTGTATCAAATAATAAGACTGTTACTTAAGTCAGCAGGGCAGTTCCTGGTGATGCATCACTTCCAAAATACCTGAAAGCTCATTTGTATGGTGAACCATATTCACTTTGCAGATAGATTAAAAAAAAAAGGAAAAAAAAGGGAGAGAGAAATAATATAATTCAGGCTCAGCAGAGGAATAGCAGACGCACGCGGATTCTGGGTGGCAGCTGTGCAGTGAGGAGCAGGACCAGGGAGAAGGTGGCAGCAGTCATCCGTTCAACAGCTTGGTCATTCATCTGGAGCTGTCAGCTCAGCCCAGAGCTCTTCAAGGCAGACTTTGCCCTAGTCATCAGCAACGGTGATAATGATACTTCATACAGATGAAAATTCAATTACAGAAATAAAAATCACAGGCATAACAAACCATGTTTAATCTTGTGGGCTATTATTACCTCTGTTTTCTCATCTCTCATTTACATGTAGTCTAATTAGAATATAAGGTCTTTCTGGGCGGGACCTACATTAAAATCCTGTCCCCAATGAGGCAACATTAGCATGGGATTCATATTGAACAGAATACAATTAGAATGCTTATTAATTGTCACCAGTCTGTTTCACCTTGGCATGATGAATTATCTTGGGCAGTATAATTTCATTTAAAAATTGGCAAATATACATAAAACTACCTACAGTACCCCCTAAATCTCCATTAATGTGCTTGGGAAAAGGTACTAAGTAACAATAGATTTCTCTTGTCTGTACAGAAATCTTAAGAAGTCCACTTATCTTTACAGGACTAATAAATTGAGTATATCTTCTCTCACTGTCATACTAACTCTGTATTACTGTTCTGCTTAGACTACTGTCTTATTATTAAAAAACTAAAAATAATATACCTTTGACTATAGAATAAAGTGAATCATATTATTTCATTATATTTCTCCCCTTGGCATTGCACATTTGTTAAACATTTTTAAGAATTTTTCATTTTATAAAAAGCGTTTTTTTATATCCTATCAGAAATTTCCCAGAGTAGGGTTTGAGATGAGCAAAAAATTACCGAGGTAAAACCAAATATTTCCTTTCTGTTACATTCAGATTCAAAGCTGCCAATAAGAATATATTTCATTGAGCAAAAGATGTCTTTATTATAAAAGAAGGCACAAGGTGATGGTAAATATCAAAGGATGTATTTTCAGCTGCTGCCTCTTCCTCTGCAGCTTTGGTGTTCAGATTTATTACTTCAAGACTTCAACTGAGTTCCAGGGTCAAAGATACATCAAAAAAAAATAAGGAAAGCTCTGAAGAGGTTTGGAAGTAACAGTAATGGCAAATTCTGAAAATGAAGACATCACTTGCAATATTTCCATAGTGCCAACGGCTGACTTTTCAAACCATTCAAGATATTAAAAGTGATACCCAAAGTCTTAATTAAGTCTGGACATGTAACAAACTTGAACCCAAAAGCCAAAACAGAAGAGTGTCTAGAATGTCTTGAGCAAGGACAAATCACTGCATTTCATTCCTCCCCATTGGAAGACAGAAAGCGCATTACTTCCATGGGTGTGGACTCATGAGATTTCAGGACAGCAAATCTAAGCACCAAGTAGAAACCTTCACACAGATGGATATTGTCTTTTCCCGATGTGTCAGACCTCTCTATCCCCTCTGTGCTCAGATGTGCTCCATGTAACCTTGCCTGTTGGAGAGAGACTTTTTTCTGACTCCAGCCAGGTGCAGTCTGCCATTACTGGAATACTCCGGAGAATGTGCTGAGGACGCTGGGTAATCATTAAGATATCCCAGTATCCCCACTGTGTAATTTACTGATTCTTTGGATGAAGTTCACCAGTTATCTTGAAGCAATGATTAACTTAAGACAGGCTAATACAAAAGCCACATGAATATTTGCATTGTATGTTATACAATATAAATATGTTTATAATTATTTACAACGTATAAAATAAACAATGCGTTTACAAAAGTTCGTAGAAATACTGGCAAGAAACAGAAGAAAAAGCATGCTCATCTGCTTACAGGAAATTACATGTGAAAGGTTCTTGCTAATGAATGCAACCTGAGACGAAAGCACATGAAAACCCACTTCCCAGCTAAGGAGCCTGTTAAAAACACATCCCAGTAAGGCAGATGGAGAAAAGGAACACAGTCCCTAAAGAATCAGAAGAACAAAAGAGAATATCCCTATTGAAGATGTGCTGGTTTCTGAGAGAAGTACTTTCACACCAATCAGGCAAGAAAATGCTCTCTGATACGTGCAGAGGTAGTGGAAAGTCCACCCAAACCGTGGGGGTCACTCTGACATGATTAAAATGAAAATGTAAAAAACCCACACCACCACCACCACCAAAGCATTATGGCAAAGACCCACCAGTGAGCCAGCCCTTAATGAAGAATCACTTCAATGGGAATACAAGCTTAAGAATATACCAGTTAACCTCCTGCCCATTTATGGGAAACAAAGACACATACCAAAAGAAAAGAACCTTGGTGAACTTTTAGAAACAGAAAGTCATTAATCTAATTTTTTGGTTTTTGAGCACAAAGGCATTACCTCTTCAGTTCCCTTAACAAACTTCAGAGAACAAAGAGGGGCCATTGACTAATGCGACTATACGGTCACTTTCTGCAGCCTCTGCTGTGTCTGAAGAAATTAGAAAAATCACAAACTGGATCACACAGAATAACCACATTCTCTACTTGGCATTGGTAACAGGAGAGTTTATTACCTGACTGGCGTGTGAACTTTCCTTGGTTTATTACTCTGTCTCTGCAATCCTCCTTACAGGGCAGGTCAGTAACAGGGTACAAGATCCTGCTTCCAGTGGGAATTAGATGTCAAGACAGAGTTGCACTTTAATGTGTTCTAACACTTGCAAATAAGAAGAAGACAACCACAAAACCCACAAGTGCTACACCAAAGAAAAGCGCCTGTTTACAAGGTCAAAGCAAAGAGCAGCTCAGTGAGTGGAACGGCCTCTCAGCTTGGATTACTCAGGGAACGGGCTAAAAGCCCTGTTGTGAGCATTCAGGATGGATATCAGGTGTCTTTCCAGCCCTTCATCTCAAGGTTACCTGACTGATCCTATTTGCTGGAGTCCTCATTAAATTGGTCACAGAGAACAGCCCTGGAGGAACTTCCTGCAGCCCCTCCACCCGAGTTTCCTGTGGTTCAGCAATAGCCCCTCAAAACCCTCAAACAGACAGCACAGGAAGAACAGAAACAGACAGACATTTGTTGACAAAACAAAGCCTTAGTTTACTCCTGATGTGGAACGGAAAAAAGGGGGGGGGGGGGGAAAGGTGCCTAGAAGTAATATTTCTGAACTGCTACTTTATCCTTCTCATTGCTGTCAGCAGATCCCATCCTGACATGGCCTGGCAAACACCGATCGTCTTGAGCATCGCAGACCTTTTAGCAAGTTCTAAAAATGTTGTCACCATGTAATTCCTGATCTGGAAGGAATTTGAATATTTGGCAAGTTGTTAGGTCAGATCCTTGGAGCTGAAAAGAATGTGAAGATCGAACGGTCACATTAATGTAAACAATGCAAGTAAGCCTGACAAAAATTCCACTGCGCTCATGTATGATACTACAGTTGAGACAGTACTACCTCTGGAAAATCCTCCCATTAATTAAATAACCCTACACCATTGCTGTGTCCAACAAGTAACTGATTCTGACAACTTTAAATCTTTGCTGTCAGACTGCTCATGGTCCCTGAATGCCTCTTGATGCTTGTGCAAGACACAGCTTCAGTGCAATGACATGATCAAAAGAACATTAAGTGACAAGATAAGTAGTCCAGATAATGGCCCCTGGCAATCCTAGGTGTGTATGTATCAGCTGAAGCCCTTGAAATACAAGATTTCTGCATATCCTCTATTTAGCTGACACATTACCACAGATAGTGGTGGATGCTCAATGATTTTTCTGAGTTTTCAAGGTCACAGTGCCATCCTACATATTTTAAGCTTTTAAATGAAAAAGTGTTCAGCA
>NW_010526299.1:62685-84288 GCF_000687285.1 Phaethon lepturus
CATTCTTCCTTTCTCATACAACCAACAAGGCATACAAACAAAGCATTTGTGACTGAAGACTAACCCCATTGATTTAGACACAGACTACATGACATGTGGTTATACTAAAGAAATATCTTTTGGAAAACATCCACGCTAAGCTTAACATCCCAAATGACAGTGAATCTTCATGTCACGGCAAGCTACTTCAGTGGTGAAAATCAGTTATCACAAAAAGCTTTCTCTGCAAAAAAACTAGATAAGTATCCTTTTCATTTAGTTTTTTTTCTATCTTCCCCTTTTAACTATGGGATATTGTTACTCACTTGAATTCTTACAAAAGGACTTAAAGACCCTAATTATAGGCCACAGGCAAACTGCCGTCTAAATTTCTCTTTGATGAGATAAATGGGTGAATTCCTTGAATATCTTGGTGTAAGATTTTTTTTACAGACCTCTAATCATTCTCATGATTATGTCCTTCTCTTGTCACTCCTTCTTTTGTAAATATACCATTTTTAAAAAAAACTCTTTTATTCTACTCAACTTGTATGTGGTCTGCATATCCCACCTACTTTAGAATATCAGTTCTTTGCTTCTGTTGAGTTAAACTTCTTTGTGGCATTGACAGTGGCTAGTTTCACAGACAAATCTGGACCAAAATGTGCTGTTATCTGCCCAGACTGAATACATCAGACAAAGTTTGTATTACTTTACTTTTAGTTTGATTATAGCTAAGAGCAAAATGATGTAACCTTAGTCCTTAGCCTATTAGTACAGTTCTGAGTTAAAACAGGTTGCAAAATGTACCTGAGACACTGGGAAAATGCTTTGGCTGTTAGTCTGTGCTTGGATAACCACTCCCCAAGCAGTAAACAAATTAATTAAAGCTTGCTTGGTTATATCTCTGAGTGAAAAACAAGCAAATCCTTAACTGCAAATGTTGTCTTACAAAATTTCTTGTTTTTTCGCTCAGAAGCATCCCACAAACGTTATCAAATTTTTTTCCATAAGCTGGCATATTAAAAAAAAACCATTCACAAAACTTTTATTGGATGAACGAGGCAAACAGTAGAAAGATGCATGAGTATCAGGTTGCCATAAAAAGAGGCCTCAATGTTGAAATATCATGGGTATCTGTGGACTACCCATGAGAAAAAACTGATCTCCCCTGGCATCTCCAGGAGGTATTGCTGTGTCAGTTACTGTTACTTTCTTCAGGTTATAAAGTGTTCACATGGGTGAAAAAATATGACCAAAAATTAAAGGATGGCTTTGTTTAAGAAGCATTTGTGTTTACTCTGAGGGAAATTTTTGTACAATAAGACAATGAAACATGAGGCTATGGATTATGTCATGTTCTATGAAGTCATCAATGCCATTGAAGATATTGGAGGTGTACTAAAATAATACATGGAAGCATATCTTGAAAAATTTCTGTGAATAAACTCCAGATGTTAGCTTTTCATACCATCTCAGACCAGTATGTGCTGAAACATTTGGCAGATAGAAAGCAGAAGCTTGTTGCAGCTGGTGATATCCTTTGATGAGATCAAGCTTCAGAAACACAATAGTACCATTCAGTGTAGGAATTATGTCATTTACTGTTGGTGAGATATGGTGCTCTCTTTACAGTGATCTTTCTTTACTCCCTTTGCGGGAGTTTTTGGAGCAGTGCACATTCATGCCCTCCTCCAATGTAATCTCTCCATTTCCTAAGACCCATGTAAAAGACATTTCAGCAGACTCCCGTCCCACACCTCCAGCTTCCGCTGTTCCATCCTGCTGCCAGCACTGGTGAGGGATCTACTGCTGTTAACTTCTGTCATCAATTTCTTCATCTTCAGGTAAAAATTCCTTATCATGACAAGATGAGACCCTGTGTGCCTTGGCTTGTCTTCCTGTGTCATGGTTTTTATATGCTTACTGTCAAGATTTTGTCCACAATAGCTGTTCTGGCAATGGGAGCCTAAATATTTAGGTTAAAGTTTCCTCTTTGGAGTTCCCACTTTAATTAACATTGTGTGGATCAAAGTAGTGTTTAACATAAGACATGAATGTCTTTTAAGTTGCTTTTACAAACTTCTTTCAAGAATGAAGCCATATGAAGCAGCTAAGTTTTTCTCGTCCAAACACAGTATTTGCACTCCAATACAAAGTGGATTCATTGCTAACATTAAACCACTCTCACTTGAATGCAGTTTAAATATCTAAATAGGGACCAATCAGCATGATGACAGACTGATTAACACTATGATAAGGAAAGACATTGCCTTAAGGTAAGAGGGCTTACAGGTAATTAAATTATTTCAAACAGGATAGATCTGATGACCCTTCTTCTTGGGGGTGGGGTGGGGGTGGGGGTGGGGAGGTAATTGGATGAGTAACCTCTTGAATGTTTAGTTCTCAATCTTTATTTCTCAGAAAATCCACAGTCCATGGGTGAAGCACCAGAAGGGTAACTCTTTAAAAAGAAAGAGGAGGGCAAGAAAAGAAAGGTACCAGAATAAATAGTCATACTACTTGTACCACCTGGATGCCAGGAAAAAAATATTAATAAACAGGAAGCAGATTTGTCTAGGAGAAACCAAGGCAAATCAAATAAATTAGCTTTTATCACGATTCCATGAACCTTGTTACTCTTAGAAAATATCATTACTTAGTTATAGCATTTGACACCACTTCACACAATATTCTTATAAGCAAACTCTAGGAGAAAATCCTGTGAACTGCTTGAAAACCAGAGACATTGATCCTGGAGGGTATTTATTGGATCCTCCTGTTAAACTGAAAGAATCTCTCAAAGAAGATTTTACACATGTTTTTCAATATTTTATTAATTTGATTGTAACTTTTTTTGTTTGGTAGCAAGTATTTTCCCTAACAAAAGGTATTAAGGAATAAAGTATGCATATTAAATTTGCACACAATAATCCTCAAATACCTGTTGGTGAAAAGGAGTAGACTGACAATGGTCTTGATATTTTGAAGGAAAGAAATAGGTCTGAGAGCCATACTTTCCTTTGGCAGGAATGATGAGCTGCACAAATACAGGTACGAAGCTTGTGGTTGGAGAGAAAAGAGTCTGGGAATGGATGGTGGTTCACAAGTTTAACATGCTGTTGCAAAAAAGAGTTAACGCTATCCTGGGACACCTAAAAAAGACTTGCATCCTGAAAAGCAAGTGAAATAGCACTGCTGCTCTACTGATATGACCTCAATGGGAATTTTGTGCTGAATTTTTTGCACAGAACTTCAAGAAGTGGCTCAACTGACGAAAAACAAGGAGAAAAAAAAGAACAGTCAAAGTAGTAGAAAACATAACTTGCAAGGAACAACTGAAACTCTGAAGAATTTCTTTGAAATATTTCTTTGACATAATATCTTGGGAAAGGCCAAACCTCAAGAAGGTCTGGAGAGGAAACACCCTGAATTTGTTTTTCAGCTCATCAGTGAAGAAGTGAAACGTCAACATCACAATCTCCACATGGTGCTACATCCAAAGGAAAAACTATATATTTTTTTATTGTGGGTATGCACTGGATGCTTGCATTTTAGGTAAAAAACAGTAGCTTTTCAGTGCTTTTCACGTCAGCCTACCACTCTGACTAGTAATTATTATACAGAATGTTGTTTCACATTACAGATTTTTTTAGTAATAGGAATATTGATATTTATTAATAAATGGACATTAATGTATTCTTACAATTCCATAACATGGAATGAATTGCAAAAAAATATGTGGAATATATACACATATATAACGCTACTTGTTTCTCCTCCCTCTTTTTATTCAGTTCCTCTTTTTAGCGTTCTGCTGTGGAACTTGCACTCTTTCTTTCTTGACATATTCTCCCCTTCGGTATATCATGCTCAGAGCAACTTGCTAGCTGAAATCCATGCAGAGGTATTCAGGCAGCACAATATCAGGCAATTAACCATTTAGAAGACCTGTCCTAACAAAAACTAGAAGTTTTGAACACTCATCCCCACACACTTCTGCAATCTTTCATTTCATGGAGCAACACTTTGGTTTCATTTTCGTGTTTTCAGCCTCTGTCATTCAGTGGGTAGATTCAGGTGCCAACCTGTGCATCTAACACCTACAGGTATTCAGAAGTATATGTACAACCGCAAATATCTCAGCTGTCCTCTAGCTACGCTCCAAAGAGGGTAGGTCTCCCATAGGTCCTTTTGTATATTAGACAGCCTCAAATAAATGCCTCTTGACACTCAGAGATGTCTAAAACAATATCAGAGAGATAGGATTAGACACCTGAATCACTCCCAGTGCCTCATACTCCATGTGCTTGCCACACAGACTTTAGTAAAAGTAGAAGAATGGCTTTATTCAAGTCTTGTAATTTTATTTACACCTCATAATAAAAACAAATCCACGATCATTTAATGAAGTCTCAATTATAGGCATTGTTATCTGTGATGAAGGTATCTAGTAGGACAGAGGAAAACCACACTTAACACCTTTCACTATCGTGCAAGAGGGACATTTCACCAGCTGTTCATATTCCTGCAGTCTGCAACATTTTGGAGGCATAGGACAAGGCCGGGTAGATACATGAGCCAGCACTGGAGAATGAGTGCAGATGCAGAAAGCGGTGTACTGCTCTACCCAGTTTATGCCCTGCTTCTCTCACACTACAGTATTTGCTGCTCCTGATGTTCAGCACACTCATGGCTGGTGCAAAGACCTCTGCAGCACAGACCGCCGAGCCACATAAGCATATAGAAAGTCTCTGAACCGCAGCCTCCCACTGTCTGCAGATCTCTGCCTTGCTCACATGCATGCTGGGCAACTATCAGCAAGTGGTTTTAATTTGAAGCAAGCATTGCTCAACAGATTGCAGACTCCTCCTCTGTTAGTATGACATGTTTGGTACATCCATTGCATTTAATTACACTCCTACTGGTACGCTCTTCTACTGGGGCTCAGCAAATTTTTTTGTGCTCCTACTTATTAAGTGGTTGCATGCCCTGTCACAGGCTATACATAAATTGCAGACAGCAACATGAGGAGAAGAAGTCACCACGAGGCACCCTTTCCCCAACATGGGCAAGTTGGAGTGAGGGTTCACCATAGCTGAGCATTTCACTTTCCTTTGCCTTTCTGCAGCAGTGCAGCAGCGTCAGAAGCACAACAATAACGAGCTAGGCTACACCTGGCACAGGACACATCCCTCAGAAGAGTGGTGAAATGCAAAGATGCCTCAGAGCTTGCAGTGGGAATAGTGCTATCACACCTTATCCCTTTCCTGGACCTCACTGAAGAGAAAAAGAAATGCCATCAGTCACTACAGAAGAACAGGGAACTGCTCTAGGTTGTCTTCTCCTTGTTCTGTTCGAGGCAAAGACAACACTCTATTGCACAGAGGACACTACAATAAATAACATTTTGGCTAAAGTTACCAGCAATGATCCATAGTTTAAGGATTTTAAAAATGACATGCACATATTTAAGTCATGTCAAGATGGGGACACTAAAAAAAGTGATCATTCAAGGTGATATTATCCAAGGCTCTACAATGGGACACCTTTGAAGCAATTCACGTCTTCCTCTGATGACACAGAAGTGCCCTCCCTCCTCTGCTCCCGGTGGGTGCTGTGAACGTGGATTAAAAGGGCCTCAATTCATTGACTTTTCCTTTCTCTTGTAGAGTTTTAGGACACGTAGATGTCCAAACACTCATTTAACATCTATAATTTATCTTAATGTTATAGTCCTTAATGCTATAAGGTTGGTAAACCCTCACAAGTGTATACACAAAGCTGAGGTGCTGAGGCTCGGTGTTACATTCTCAAGAACATACAAACATCCTCTAATTCTTTGTAGGACGGGTTGTAAATATCTCCTCTTCTGTTCCTAGTCTATCCAGTTGACAACCACTGAATTAATTCCCATGGTTCATTATCTTGATTGAATAATAGCTGTTGATTTTAAGAGTGCAGAAATTCTTCCACAATATCGTCTAAAATTGCAGGTCAGGTTACTCTGCTATTCAGGCTCTGCACATCTGATCCCCAAGAGAGATCAGCAAAGAAACCTTTCACCTTCGTTCCACAAATCATTCTTCCAGGTCCTTCAGCAAATAGCACAATTTGATTTATAGCAATGAAGCATATCAGGAGGGGAATCAGAGGTAAGAATTGTCAACAGTAGATATTGCCACAACCAGAAGCCACTAATTGCATGGCGGTAAATCTGCTTTCAGAAGTTCGTCACAGCTCTCAGTAGCTCCACAGGTTGCTGAGTAGCAATGGTAGTTGTACATAGCAACTACTTTTCCTGTTTAAATAAACCACAAGTGCCCAGAGACTGTATCAATAAATCACAGATGAGAATTGTAATGTCATTCAAGGTGCTATTTAACATTCACAGCCAGCTTTTACTTGGCCTTTCTCTTCTTTTTTTTTTTTTCCCCTAATATTTGTTTCTCCTTACTTTCAATTTGGTCAATTTCTTTATTTGGTTTCACATACAGGCATCTTTCATACCTCTGTCAAAAATACAAGCAAAAATGTTCTTTTTCCATTTATGTTAAAACAACACTAAGCAAGACCCACAGTTGTATGTGTATTTGCTAGCTACCTTGAGCAAAACGGGAATTTATGGGTTTGATTTTGACTTTATTTTTCAGCCTTACATTTTCCACCAATGCATTCATTGCATTGTCAATAATTTTTAGTATATTATTATATTTTTACCCATTTAGTAAGTGTGCCAATGGACAAGACTTGGATTTGCTCATGTTTGGCTGAACCTTTCTTTTAAAAAAAAAGTGCTCCATGCCTTGCCATTTATTTGTGTCATTTCTTTCACATAGTTTCTACAGTTTCTCTGGTATGAACTAAGTGTCCACCTTTCCTAACCATAGAAACCATCTTTGATTATAAGTACAGGCTCTGTACGTCTTTGTTTACCACTGAAAATTTTCTTGTGTCTGAAGCCATAGTCCTGAATTTTAATAAAAAACTCTGAATTCATCAGCTGATATTTATATGTTTACCTGTTTGATTATATAATAAAAATGTGCTAATAGGCATATTGGTGGTTTAAAAAAAGGACAAAGAGAAAGAAAGAACAAAACAAAGGAAGGCTTTGTCCTAATACCACAGATAATTCTGTCAGTTTTATCAGATTGATAACAAAATAAATAAAAGAATCAGAGACAATAGTTTCCAACACTTGTAATTAGTGAGCAGTAAGATACATGTACCAACATATGTTTTCGTTTTTACTTTATATGTGAAAAGCATTTGTGTAATTGGCATTGTTTGATACTGTTCTGGGGACTTCATACCTCGTCCTGCTCCTGGTTCTCCAAAGCAGAGGAAACATGTTGCACCTTTTGCTGCTCTGTGGAGTCACAACAAAGTGACTTCCAACATTAGTTGCTGCTCTAGGATGCAAAGGTGGATGGAAAGCCTGTGGAGCTTATCTGTAGAAGAACATAGGCGAACAATGAACTCAAGCAGGTTGCTTATTCATTTGGTCAAAGAGAAGGTGCGGTGACAGCTTCGTGAGGAATGAGCCTCTGCCTAAAGAGATGTAGGTTTGAGCTGGGATCTCAGAGTGCAGACTCTACCTGCAGAGTCCCTCAGACATTACTTGCTCTGCAGTAGCATCCTTAACCTCAGTCCTGCTCATCTTCTCCCTCTAGATGCGGCTGGCTCCGGCTCTAAGAAGATAGAAGCCTCCTGGACAGCCTTCCTGGGCAGTTGAGTCCTCAACATGATGGAAGTCCAACAGGTAAATATCCTGCTGACTCTCCCAAAGCTGGGAAATTCCATATGATCTCAGGAGAGAAGGGGGCATTGCGCATAGGAGCGAAGTAACCATAAAGGAAGTGGTATCCCAGGAGATAAACAATGCAATGGTCTTTTCATCTCAGCAGTGCAGGCAAAGCACGGGAAAGCTGTCCCCAGCCCCAGGGGAATGGGAACTCGGACCCGCGCTGCTGGCAGGGACTGACAAGATGAAAGGGAAACGGAGCAGCAGCTGAAACAACAGGAGCAATGGAAGCAGGGGAGAAGGGAGGGGAAATGAAAATGAAGAACAGCCGCTGCTAAAGCAGACAGAAACAATTCGGGCTTTATTTCCTGAACTTTGGGATTTGAATTTTCCTCTCAGTAAACAGCGTTTTTGGGAACAGGAATGAGCAATGTTCTGAGAAACTGTTTCAATATGATGTATGTCAGAAACTAAAACTTATGAAGTACCATCCTGCATACAGCCCTTTCTTAGTCCTAGGTCCTGTATACCCCCAGATTTGTTGTCACAACATTCACTATCCAATAAATCAGGGCACACAGCACACAGACAGCACACAGTATCTTTATCTTTTTGCAGTCACAGTTTTGGCAACATTTTGTCGCTGAAGCTATTGGTGCTATAACTGACATTTTGAAAGTAAAATGTCAACTTTCTAGTACTGAGTTGGTTTAACCCATCGTTGGTGTCCAAGCAAAGTGCTTGCGAAAGCTCCCCACTTGAAAATTGTTCATGATATTTGATGGGTTTGCTTCTTTCAGAGAACTGAAGGGAGCGCTGCCTGTGAATTGCAAGCAGATCCAAAGCACACCCACTCTCACCCTTGGCAGAACATTTTCTGATAATATTTTGGAGGAAAATGATGGGGAACTCTCATGGAAGAATAAATATTAACTGACCTTGTTGCTTTCTTTCTCCATCTCTCTAAAATCTTATTTTCTAGCACAACATATTTCCTGTTGTAATTGTAGTTTCTTCTAGTTGGGATAATTTGTTACCAGCATCAAGATCCCACCTGAAGTAGTGCTAACAGACCATTCCTCTTGCCAGTTCCCACCTGAAGTATGTGATTTCAGACTTCAAACTCAAGCTTTTGGCACTTTCTTTTGATGATCTCTTGACATTTGGAAGAGTATTCTTCCAAACTCTTCAGGCAAAGTTTTTCATGTGATGCTGGTTTTCCAACAGAAATCTGAAGATTTAACTTAATATTATTATTTATAACAATAATTAATAATGTATTTGTTATAATATTAATCATACAAGCAACAGACATCAAAAAACATTGAGTGATTGATTATTTGTCATAAAACAGTATCTCCCCACAAAATACTTTACCTGGAAGCTGAGATGTTTCTCTTGGGATCAGTGGCTCTGAGGTGAGGAAGATACAAAGAGAAACGTGTTGTCCTTGTCCACTCAAAATGAATACATAGCAATTAGACTACCAACATGATATGGGACTTAAAACAAATTTTAACTTAATTTTGTTTGCCTTCTCAGCTTTTAGATGTCCCGTTTTGAATATATTTTGGCCACATTGCCTACCTTTGCTCTACAGGTCTGGAGACTAAGAAAGAAAGATATATGTATAAGAAGAAAGAAAAAGAAAAAAAAAGTTGGTCCTTGCTGTTGGCTCTGATGCATTTGCTTCAGTTTCAGGTCTTTTTTTCCCCATTTTATGATTATTAGGGTTTTGACAATTGCCCTTTGAACATTTGTGTCTGGTGAACTCCTATAATCCATTTTTTCACAGTTACAATCATATAAAGATTACAAGGTTCTCAGGTGAGGTTTATATTTGGAAATCTATACGTCCTGGATGTAGATACTCCTCTGAGTAGGGGTAGATTTAAACACTAGCCTTTGGCTTTCCTGAAATTGGACATGGTATAAGTAAACACCTTAACTTAATTGAACTCACAAGACTACACTGATTTATACCTCATAAATATTTGTCCCTGCACCAATCCCCTGACAAGTCACATGCTGCTTCTCCCCACACTTAATGAGCAGCCATGAACAATAATAGTAAGCGATGACTAGATGAGCAGTCATGGCATGTAGTTTAGTAGCCAGGTGCCCTTATGCTCCTGTGGCATATCAGCCAGTGTATTAGCCAAAACCTTGATCTTACACTTATTAACCAACATTTACCACTTGTTAAGGCACAGCTTCCTTAGCCGTGGCTGCTTTTTCCCCTTGTAGACTCTCTGTTTTGGAACACCCCTGCCCAGATCTGGAACAACTCCACCGTGGGTGCCATAGGGATAATGTCCTTTCTCCCATGTGAGTTTCATTAGGTGACCCAGCTGACACAGATACAAATATGGTGTTCCTCAAATAATAAATTATAGACACTCTCATCGGTACCAGCCCCTTAAACTGCTGAACTGACTGCTTTCAATTTCCACTTTAAAGACAGTTTTTCATTTTAAAGGTTTCCTCCACAAAAACTGGTGGGATTACAATATAAACAAATTGTATGTTAGAAATCCATTTGTAGAGGAAATAATATGCTATAAATCTTGAAAGAATTGATAAGAATCCAAAGCAGTCCCCAGTCCGGTTATAAATTCACCATCTCACAAAGGCAAAATAGCTCATTCCACAGCTTGCTCACAAACTGCTCATTCTTGGAAAAATGTAAAGTAATGGCAGCTGGTAAAATAATTAGGATCATACAGACATAATTACACTGCGCATCTGCAACTGTTCTACCACCATCAGACCACGTAGTTAAGTACCCAGAAAACAGCTGGATTAAGCCTGCTCTCAGCTCATTTTAGGATGTGAAACTGACAGCAAAATGCCTCCAGCTTGATAAATTTTCCTGGGCATTTGGATGTGGTCACAGAGGTAGCAGGAAGAACAGGAAAGATTTAATACCTTTAGCCTGATGTGGTAGTAGTTATCCCTTAAACAACACAAAACAAAGAAAATGATACCTTTTATTAGCTTAACATTTCAAAGAAAAATATGATTTAATATCAGCTTTCTTTTTTTCAGGGTTACACTCATTATACCAGGCTCAGACTGTGGAGTACTCAGCTATCATGTCTGACATGATTTAGAGCTAGAGCATGAAATGTAATTTCCTTCATTCTGGGCCAGTTTCTCCCCTTATCTTCATGGGGATTTGGACTACAGCGGCTTCCCAAACAGACAAGATGCTGGTCAAGCACTGATAGAGTCCCTTCCTTGAAGAACTCATATTCAGAAAAGCAGAAGACAAAATGTGTAAGAAAGCATCCTGCTGGACAAAGTCCCCGGAATCATGAAGGTCATATAACTTATTAATACACTGTTTTGTATTACTCATGAGTCTTTTTAATGTTTTCACTGGTCAAAGTATCTCCTTTCCCCTACTCTCTGTGCACACCACTCTCCAGGACCCACGTCTGTGCTGCTGCTCACCATCATTACCGAGAGCTTTTTGCACACAACCATGCTTACCTCAAAATGGCAGTTCATAGGATGTGATCTTTCCTGAGATCAGGAAGGGAAAGGGACAATCCATCCAACTTCAGAATATATTGTTCATTTAATGATTGCTCAAAACACCAGTTCTTGGAAATATCCAATGTGCTGTAAATGTCACAGGCCTAAATGAGTAAACTTGTCAGAAACAAAATACTGTCCATAACTAAAACCTATAAACTGTGCAAAATATACTGGAAGATGTTGGTAAGCAATTTCCCATTACTCTGTCCATCAAGAAGAGCAACTGGCTCAGGGACCCACAGACACTGTCAGAAATGTATTTTCAGCCATGGTCACAAGGGTGACAAGACAGCAAATACAAGAAATGAAAGGTTGTCTTCTCAGAGGATATGCGAAGAAAAGAAGGTGGTAGTATCACATCATGACAAATTCCATACAGACCAAAATATACCCATAATCCTAAGGTCAGATACTCAACAGTCTAAAGTCCATAAAATGTATTGCTCAAGGCCTTAGTATTACCTGAAAAAGAAAAAACAAAATTTGGAGGGTTTTGCTAAGATGTTAGTTACCTACAGCTTCTCTTCTCTCCTTCAGAAAAGACCCAAATGCATGGATTAATGCAAAGGGACACTTTACATAGTTGAATCTTAGGAAGGAAGTCTATACCACATCTTACAAAGAAAGCATTACATCTATTATCATTTTATTGACTTACATATGCAAAAGCTCATTATTTATATTCAAATTAATAGACAAGTGTGTCGGATTGGTAAAATAAAGAGCATTTGCCCTTTCTGCTTAAATCAGTAACAAAACCTCTTTTTATAAATGTTTTTTCTTCTTTTGCTTCTTTTCTTGAGGGGTTGAGATATTTTCTGCATCAGCAAGCTGCCTCTGGCAGTAGAAATTCACACTTACACGAGGTAACTGGAAGTCTGTGACTCTTCCACATTTGTGCATACTGTAATTTAGAGCACAACAAGAAGAAACTGCAGGTTTTTTCTCACTGCAGTCTCAGTAAACCTCCTTAAGAGAAGTATTCAGAAGGTAAACCAGGTGTCTGAAGTTACTGCTGCTTACTACTGTGAATATTTTTCTGATCACATCCATGAAGAATATTTAGCTTTCTAGACATGATCACCATGTATGCAAAAAGCAGGTTCTCTCTCTCCAACAAGTACTAAATGTAAAGCTTCTTGATTAGAAAACATATTTTCTCATCGCTGTAGACATGTACCCTGTGTGGATTGTTTTTGTTAAAGCTTTCCTAGTGCAATATACATGTGGGAGATTAATAACTCCTTTCCCATGTGTGTCTCCTTTTCTCAGACTCAGTTTCTTTTGTCAAGACTTTTCCCCAAGCAATTAATCATCTGCTTAGTCTCCTTAATAATCTGTTTTTCTGGTAAATAAAATATGCTGATAGTGTCTTCTGAACATGAGGTACCTTGGGAATATGGAAAATTATGAAATATAGAAAGTTGTCACACCGTAGGAAAGGAATAAGGAACACATGACCTTGGATGAAGTCAAGATCCTAAAGACAGTAATAAAAAATCAGATCAATAAATGTAATTAGGCATCTGAGCTGATGAAATGTCATACAGTATTATTTCTTACAGAAAAGAGTATTATATACAACAGAAGAAGTGTTATGGGGACATCATGGGTGATGGACATATGGATCCTGGAATTCAAAGCAGAGTTTAGGTTGTTTTGTGCATGGACTAAAGAACCTCAACAGGCTTCAGGAATTAATGACAGAGCATTAGATAAAATTAGAAAGATAATCAATGGATGAACAAAGCCCCAAAAGGTACATTATTTAAAAAATAAAAGGGGTGCCTACTGAAGGAATGGGCAGAACTTACATGGCCACATTCTGCAGATGTTTACAGTGACATTAATCATGGCTACTCTTCCTACAGCCAGGAGAGGGTGATGCTGATGAGATCCTGCTGCAAAAATCACCAGATCAATCACAATTCCACTGGATCAGAACCAGCCAGGGCCTGTCTTCCCAAAGAACTTACGATCTGGGTTAGAGGAACCCCATTCAAGCAAGGGGATGTAACTGTGAGATAAAACCAGTTTGTTTAGCTGCATAGCTTTGAACCCGTAACCATGCAGGTTTTGCAACTCAGAGAGCAAGAAGGCTAAGCACTCAGCAAAGCCTTTCCGTTCCACTGCATTGCTGCCAGCTAGATTGTGTCCAGAAACAAAATTTCATTTATCCTCTGAGGACGTTATAAACAAATACAGCAAAAATATAAGAAGGCTGTGGCCTTCAAAGGGACTGCTTGAAGGGCAATGGATATTATCAACACAGATGATAGCTCATAGGAACGTGGTGTCGAGACAGCCAGGTGCAGGCAGCTGTGCATCCGCTCCACCTGCGTTTCCAGCCGTCCAACCGGAGAGCAAGTCTGGTCTGGAAGCTCTGCAGCTCACAGCCAGCTGGTGTAGTGTGCTGTAGATCAAACACCTCAACTCTCTGTGGAGAGGTTCCCCAAGATATTCTGAAACCTGTATGTCTTGTGCCTGTGTATGGAATCAGGAATCACTTTTGGGAGTGAAGCTAACAATCCTGCATGCATTGAGCAAATGTTTCAATGTATTTCACATCATGAGGTGGAATTCTCAGATACCTGTTTGCCAAGAAAAAGTGGAGAAACAATGACCAGACATAAAAGAATATATTATTTTTACCAGCTTATAAAAAGCATTGTTTGACTTGCTATCTTTGCAGTTTCTTTAGCAATATCAACCCTTACAATAGAAGAACCAAGCTTAATCTAACAAATTTTTTATTGCAGGTTATAAATGTTGCTTGAAACGTCCTAACTCCAGCTTTTGCTGCACCTGGTTAAAGAATGATAAACTCAAGGCAAGCTGTCTTGCATTTTCCCCCATATTTACCCAGATTTCTCATTTCAGACTTTATTTCTATGTCTCTGACTGCAGAATCCTCCAGTCTCGTAAAAATTTTAGCCATCCAACTAACCAGAGATTTGGGCTGGAATTGTTTAGCCCATTTTTTGCTCTTACAAGCTCAGCTTCTACTCTGAACCACTTATCTTGACTCAGTAGTCACCAGAGGGACAAAATGGTAGTATATTCCATTTTAAAATTTGTAAGTTGAAACACTTGATGAAAGAACATGATGTTCTCCAACAACACAGAGAAATCCCAAGAAGTATAATTTACATTAAATACTTACCTTTTGGACAACTGAAACTCACTGAGATCAATCACACCAAAACGATCAGGTGATGACCCTAACATGTGCATATAAAATGAAACTCTCCTTCCATGAAGAAAATTCACAGGATAAAATACTTCATCTCTCCTCTGTGTCCATGTGTTTCCCTCAAGGGTTGGCCATACAGTCCTTGGATTCTGATCTATCATGAGACTTGAAAAAGAGAATTCTTATCATGACTACTATCATTACTGCAACATCAGGGAACACAAGCTCAGTGCCTCGTGTGTTTTGTGCCCACAACACACATGATCTCTGCACCAAAAGAGGTGCCAAAAGGGAGGATGCAGGGAAACAATGACAAAATTATCATCATGACAAAAATCAGGCACAATGCATGAGAACATAATTATTGTTTAGATTTTGGCATGTCACAGTGAAATGAAGGTGGTGTTCTTTTGACAAGGGGAGCACCATGTCAGCATGAGATGTTGGTGGCAGAAAGTAAAAGGACATTCTGAGAACTTTGGAAATGGCTAATACAGATTGGTGTGATTTGGACCATGCAATCAAACATGAATGGGAAACAGCAGCATAAATAACCTACCAGAGCTGGTGCTGCTGACTTCCACAGAGCTCCTCCTGACTTAGAGTCAGACCTTTATTCTTTCTTCTTTTGTCTGAAAACACATGTGATGCATGGATGTATCTTATTACGGCCACACATTCAGCCACTGACTGCTGCTTATTTTTACAACAAGGGAAACATCCGTCGATTTACTAAGGTGAACGTGAATAACTTGTTTTGTTTACTGATCAAAAAAGAGAAAAAGAAAGAAATGTCTTCCCCCCTGCCATCCAAGAAGAGAAAGAAGAATAAATAAACCTCCATATCCACTTTCAGGTTCATGCTGATTCCAGTACGTAACAAGCTTCTTCAGGAACTGTGAGTGTTATTCAGCATCTGCTCTGTTGTGCTTGTGTGTGGCAGTAAGTTCATCTGAGCAGCGTGACAAATGCAATAGTCTGAACTTCCTCCAAAGACAGCAAAAGGAGTGCTTGGTGCCTCCTGTTTGAACTAACAAACAATTTAATAACACAAGCACAAAAGTTACTCATTTGACTTCTTCCATGAAATTCGGTGTGGAAGTGAAGGGAAAGTGGAAATGTTGCAAACACCATTGTATAGGCTTAGCTCTCTTGACAGTAAAATAGGTTTGGTGAACTGCTACAACTCTCAGAAAGAAAGTGACTCATAGATCCAGTGGGTTCTGTCCCTCTAATGCTCATATGAATGAAATCACAGAATCACAGAATCATTAACGTTGGAACACTGAAGTCCAACTGTTAACACAATACCACCATGCCCACAATGTTCATAAGAGCAATTAAATGAAATGAGATAACAGTTTTCACAAGGCTTTGCTGATCATTTCACATCAGTCTTAAAATTCTCAAATGTTAAAAATGTAATTGAAACTCCTTTCTTTGGACTATAAGACTAATGAAGTGGGCTAAGAAATGTTAATTGTCCAGGACTGAACGTGCCCCAGGTCCAAGAAGAGAGTAATGATGTCCAAGAAGATATGCAAAATGTGGCAGGGATGAGCTTTTAAGGAAGGAACATGATGGGAGAGAGAAACCTCAGCACAGGCAATGCTTGTAGCAGTTAAGACACTCACCTGGGATGGGACACACAGCAGTTAGTCTCAATTCTACCAAAATTACAGTAGCAGGTTTAAACACTGTTTTTCCTATCCTGAAATGTATATGGGTCTTAGTCTTCCTTCTGCTGCTCATCCTTCACTTGTCTTAAGCAGGGAAGGGGCATGGAGGTTTAGGTGGTCTTCTCATTTAATCACGATTTGACTGCAAGGGCAAGTACACAAAAATACACATTGCTGGAAAACACCCTGAAGAACACAGGAAACTTGGAAAGCTTGGAAAGAAGAGTGTTTTCCAGTTCTGTGAAAAAAAAATACACAGTTGTTTCATGCCAGCAAATGGTTTTGTTAAATACAGAACGTTTGCAAGATACCTGTTTTGATAAGGGCACTTGTATTATACAAAGCCTCTAAAGTTGGTTCAGTGCATGTACCTCTGTGTTGCACTACAAACAAACTTTATGGAAAGAGAATGCATCTCACTAGAAACCTCTATTATTATAAAATGTAGCCATCCCATGCAAGTGGGAGACATCCAAAAGTTTACCCTTTATTTAACACTGGTTACATAGTCCCTAAACATCATTACGGTTTTTAGAGATTATGGCATACACTCAAAATTTATAAGTTCAAATGAATTCATCATGGCACTAAACGGTATTAACACTCCTGTGACAAAATAGTCTACTAAGTCAACTCCAAACTGTTGTTGAGTAGTCTCTCTGGAAAAAAAAAAAAACAAAAAACAAAAAACAAAACAAACAAAAAGGAGGCAAACCCTAGTTTATCACTCTACTAATAAAAAGCCTAACAAAAAGTAAGAGCCAGTCTGTATGAGAAACTCGGTCTCAATTGTTGATGAAGTAGCCTTGGCTGGATTGATTATCCTTCACTCAGGAGCTCAGTAGAGATGAAGGGGTTGTGGGGCAAGCACCAAGAAGCCGGTGATACCAAGATTCCCAAATGGTATAGACTTGTGTCCAGGTATCTGTGCCAGAAGTCTCCTTCTTTAAGAAATCAGTGAAGAGCTGGCACAGCAAACGTTATCTATGCTGTCCTCTGTCCTCCTAGATCTTCATTTTCCTTAATGTTATCCCATGTAGGTGTGAAGAGCTGACCTTAGCACTGCACTAAAAAATTCAGGACTATCTACTACCAGTAGCATCAACCCAGACCACAGTTCAGGACAAGAGATTGAAATGGAAGACCTGGATGCCTGGATGCAAAGCGGTTGATTGACATAGGTAGAGCAATAGTAATTATGGTCTGTCCAAATAGGTGTTCAGAGAAGTTACCACCCATGTTGCTGTGCTTTGCATCTTCCATGTGTTTGTTTTTCTTACTCTCAAGGACCATATGCATCTCCAAAACACTTAACTCACTTTCCAGGATGATTTTGAACATAAGTCTTTGGAAATGGCAGGAACCCCATGGTTTTTGGAGGACTGGGAGGTTTGGTCTGTGAAATATTGCAGAGGCATATGTGCAGGGTGGCTTCTCCAGCCACAGCCCTTAGAACAACCACAACAAATTTAACATCACTGTCATTTTGGCTGTCACACATTTGGTAATAAATTTGAGACTGAATCATGAACTAAGACAGCCTCAGCTGGGAACATCCTGAAGGAGATCAACACCGTCAAAATTGCAAACCCAACCTCTCGTCATAAGAGAGGGAGGTGGCGATCTCTGTGTAGTCAATGCTTCACAAAAGCTCAAGAGCACTTTGCTGGAGTTGTTGATCAGGATTTGGTGTCCAAAAATGCATCCCTAGGCATCACCCACTTGCTGTGGTGAATAGTTATAAGTTTTCAGAGGCAAAGCAGAAGGAAAATTCAGACCAAAATGCTTGGAGCAATCTTTGAAGACATCAGTGTCGGATTCACTGGATGACAGTTTTAACCGCAATTTCATGGGATTTCAAAACCTCAGCTCAACACGCCGACTTAGCAATGGTAGAAAAAAGTCCAGTACTCTCATTAGCAGACCACTGGGTCTTTGACACAGGCATAGGGTGTGAACCAAAACCAGTCTTGATCTTTTTTTTAGTGAGCACAATAGCATTAGGCTTTATTTTCAGTCCATAATAAGCACATGTATGGTTAATAAAGCTCTTCAACAAATTATGCTACTCATGGTGGAAATACTGTTGCTGTTTGCCTGTGGCTGTGTAGGTGTTGAATTTGGATTTTCCACAGCATGTTTAATCAAAACAAGCCAACACATTTACATGCAGTAAATTCCTCACCCTCAGGACTTGATGCAGATAAGAATGAAAGACCTGAGCACAGACACTGCCAGCACCTTCTGGCTTGTTGGTGCATGCTCAAAGGAAAATAAAACATATTTGTCAAGATTGCTGACAATAAGCAGGAGCACACAGCATCAACGCACCGCTATCTTGTCTGTCTGGAGGCAGATTACAGTCCAGGCAGATAATATTCATAAAATGGTTTGAGTATTAAAGTTGCAGTTGACATTGATACAGGCTCTTACTGAGCCTTGCATGCTGACTCTCATGCTGAGGCAGGTGGTGCAGTTTACATTAAAAAGGAAGAAAGTAAACATGTAAGACCAAATGAGAGGCAGACACACTAAAAACAACATAGTAAAGCCAGGCATAACCATGTTTCCTTCTTTAGGTAACTATCCAAAACCTTCAGATGCCCCTGGACAAATGGCTAGAATTTCTTTTGCAGCCTGGGACTAAATAACAGTTTAACTCTAATTGGGCCTTCAAATTAATTCTTACAAGTGTGCTGAGCATTAGTTGCTGGTGCATCATCAATCATCCCATGTAATAAAAGGCTCATCCATGCATCTTTAAATCACTTGTTGCAGTTTAAATCTCCCATCTGCTTTCATTCTTCTGTCCTCTAATAAGTCTCAGTCTCTTGCAGAGATCCAGTAGTTGAAATCAATCGTGTTCTCCTTTCTATGCAACTATTTAGCCCAGTGGTTACCGCTGATACCTTCTGCACCCTCAGGCCTGGAAGCATGTGATAGGCTTAATTTTTCATATTAACAGTAAATTTTCATTGGTTGTGGAATCTGTGAGTCATGAAAAAAGTTACTTAAACTTGGGATGTTTGTAACCTGTAATGAAGTTTTTGCAACATGAAGTAACCAAGCACAGGAGATGCAGAAATCCAAAGTCCTTAACTACAGGGGGACTGTGATAAAAGCAGAATGCTTCCAGATGCACCACTTTTTACTCCTTTCATTCTCTTTTGTTTTAAATACAAATAAGCACCAATGAACATTTACAAAGGCACTTTTGCCACCAGGAAACTAAGGTAATATAACAATATTTTAGTAAGATTTGTTGACAAAGTCTTCTACAGAGGCTGGACTTTAACACAAAGAAAGCTTTTTTAATAGATTATCCCCTAGTGTTAGTGTCTTGATGCTTAGTGCTTCCAAAAGTAAACAGAGAAATCTTTGTTTAGTCTCAGTGTGGATCAAAAGATTTATTTTACAGGGGAAAAAGGACAGGTCTTGTTAATTGTGGTCCCTGGGAGAGTGCAGTGATACCCTCCTGTCTTCTTGTGCAGAATAAAAGGCACGTTTTTTAATTTTTTTCATACTGTAACCAAAGAGTGGATTAAAAAAGAAAATGTTTGTTCATTTCTCCCTTATTCCATGAAAATGCTATCAAAACATGTTATTGTTAAAAATTTATATTGGAAAAATCAGCTGACCACTGTAATCACCACCATATTTACTTTGCATATGAGATACATTCAAATACATAATACCAGAGAAGGCGCTACATCTTCAGGTCTCCTAAGACTGGCCAAAAACCATAAAGTTTTAAGAGAGGTGCCCTTTGGCTGCAGCTAGTTTCCTTCAAAGAGTATGTTGGCATGTCTTCAGGCCAGCAGTCAATTTAGCCTGCTACCCCTGCTACGCAGACAGAGGTCAACAGGAAATACTTCAGGAAGGGCATAAGATCAGAACAAGCACATCTCCCTTATACCTACCCACCACACTGAAGTTTATTCACCTGATTGTTCCTTGATTTGAAATTTTATTCTCCCTGGATGGACCTTTTCACAAATTCACTAGCTGCCTTTGGAACCTGTTTGACCTTCGGATTCCCATAGCATCCCATAGCACCATTTAACTATACATTAGAGAAAAAAAATATATTTATTTTGTCTTAAATCCCATGCCTAATAATTAATGGGATTAGCTTTTTAATCTGGCTGCCCCTATGGCTGCAAGGATGCTAATCCTGACACAAAGGAGGGAGTGGGATGGCATGGCCAGGGTCAGAGAGGGGAGAACAGCACTGCCCTTTTGGAAGCAGTGTGGATTTAGAACCACTCAAGTCTATCGCAAAACCACAACTGGAGGGAGCTGCTGTGACTTATCTGCTGTGAGAAACTCCCTAAGCTTTTCCTCTGTGAACACTGATACAAACAATTAATTTAACTTTGTGCCGGTTCTTATCTTCCCCAAGTGCTTCCATTATCCTTTCATCTTCCATTGGCCTTGCAGACAATTTGGAAGATATATGTGTTTGTAAAAAGGGGTTATTATTAATTTTTCTGCCTTTAAAAGTTCTTCCTTGAGACTTTTTGGTGCTTCTTTTTTTTTTTTTTTTTTTTGATGGAGGTTTCCAGTTAACCTCCCTTGCTTATAAACGTTTCTGATTTCCCTCTTTGGGCATAGCCTCCACTCCTTAAAGAAAGTTTGGGTTTACTCCTTATAGTGCTCCTTACAGTCTCCCTTACCAAACAGCCTTCTTTACACCATTATTGAATAGGGCTTTTCCTTCGAATTTCCTTTCAAAGTTGTTTTATTTTTTGATAGGCAGTTATGTGTTACATTGGGCCTTTTAAAAAAATCTTAGTGCCACCTGGAAGTATTTTATTTACTCTATTGGCTATTCATTTCAATTTCTTCCTCATTTTAATTCAACATATTTTCTTGTGGTTAACACTACTGTGTTTTTCCTTGGGCAAAAACCCAACAAACCAACAAAAAATAATGAATTTTTGTATGTTGTGATTACTACTAAACATGGCTCTTCAATAGTAACATTTTTAGCCAGATCCTGTGCACTGCTCAGAAATACAGCAAACAGTACTTCTCAGCTGTCTGGCTGGTTTCAGGCAACCATTACATTTTGGATCTAGGGTCCTCCATCATGTTTTGCTATGACATTTATCATACAGGAGATTTCCTGTTGACCATTACAGAGCCTACAATCCACATGTTCAGAGTTTCTCCACCATTTGGTACTTTGGTACTTTTGCAAGTACCAAAGCTGAGCAGTACTTATAACCATGTTATTCAAGGATTCATGGAACTATTGAAAGAAAATTAAATATCAAGAATAATAGAAGAAAATCATGAATAATTGTAGTGTCACAAGCTTTAACCTTCTGTGTTTAACAATACAAAGTCCCAGGATTTAAAGAAAAAGAGAAATTCACAGAATCACAGAATCATTACGGTTGGAAAAGACCTTCAAGATCATTAGGTTCAACCATTAATCCAACACCACCATGCCCCCT
>NW_010526300.1:0-7749 GCF_000687285.1 Phaethon lepturus
GTGCCTCCGCGCCGCCGCCCCGGGCCTGCGCCGCGGCGGAGGGGCTGTGCCCTCCCTCGGTCTGGACCTGTGTTTACGGAGTGTCTTTCTCTTGCCGGACAATATTTAAATGCACAGTTATAACAAACAGATGGTATCAACCCCTGTGGTGATTTTTAAAAATTTTTTATTAAAGCACAGTATTAATCATGGTAATTGGGTAGGAACTTTAAGGTTATAAAACTACAGCATGTCTAATGAGCGAGCTCCTTATAGGAGGAACTGAGGTTTTTAATCTAATAATGTCAGTTTTATGGATTATGACTGGAGTTTTATGAAGTGTGATATGAAATACTGTGGATTCATGGCTCTCACTGGATTAATTTGGAAAAGTAGTTTTCCTGGTTCTAGGCCCAAAAACAATTATTCCTTACATTTCTGTCCCCTGCACCGTTACCAAACCCCTCTGCCAGAAAATGGGCACCTACACCCATAACTTTTTTACAGGTTAGACGTCTTTGTTTGGCTGGGTTTTATTTTTTTAAATCACAGATTGTTACCAACATACAGTAGGTAGGAGAAGCTCATATTCTGTGTAGCAGACTGTATATTTGTCCAGAAGGAACAACAACGGGCTGTAAACTCTTAAACACGGTTGAGGGCTGGCTGGAGCTCGCGGCTCCGTCCGAGCACGGGGACACAGCCACCGCGCAGCTCTGGAGCCTTCCGACATTAAGCCATTGGCACAGAAGAGCCAAAACTGGGGTGCCTGGAAGAACTATAATCCGTTGAAAGAGGAAAAGCAGAGAAGCAAAGGGCTGGAAGAGACCTCGAGAAGCCGTCCAGCCTTTCCTGCAGCATCGTGTGTTTGTCTGAAGTCTCCCCAGAAGCCTCGTTGAGTGACGGAGCCCCGGCCTTCCCCAGCTACCGGCTCCGCTATCTTTACGTTACTCCTGATATCCAGCCTAACTCCTCCCGACAATATTTAATCCCATGACGCCTTCTCTGCTCACTGGCGTCAAAGACCGTTCTCTCCTCTCTGCAACAGCCTTCCGGAAAGGTGAAACTGCCCTTTGACCACTGCCTCTTCCCTCCCAGTAACGTTCTCGTTTGGATTAAACGATCCCTGTTGGTCCAGCCCCACCATCTGAATCCAGTCTCTAGATCCCTGCTTATTCTCACTGTCTTCTGGATTTTCTCCAGCTGGGACATATCCCTCCTGAAGGGAATTGCCCAAAACCGAGCCACAGCTTTTAGCTCTAGCCTTACCAGCGGCAGAGAGCAGGGAGGATTTATATACTCGGAGCACAAAGAATTTTTATATTCCAGCAGGACATTTGCCTTTTCTGCAACAGTGCAGCCCCGCCGACGCGATCGCATTGCCAAGACCGTTCTGAATACTCATCATGTGCGCCAAGACCCTCTACCTGAGCGTGGTCGACTAATATTGGACATCACTAATGAAAATCCTGAATATCCCTAGATAGACGCCTTGATAAATCCTTCCCTCTGACAGTGAGCCATGGCTAACTGCTGAATAGACTTTCCAACCTGTTTTGTCTGCCGGACAGTATTTCCTACTTCTTACAGACCCCGTTTTCTTGAGTTGTTTATGAGATTTTATGTGAAAGTTTCAAGCGCCTCAGTAAAAGCATATATTGTTTACCCTCTATTCATGCGCCTTGTTTTGTCAATAAAGGAAAGAAGACTGCTTTGACACGGCCTGCTCTTGGCAAAACCATGACAGCTGTAGTTATCCCCCTTGTTTTTTGGAGGTATTTAGAAATGGCCTCTTTCATCATTTTTGCCCCAGTATTTTTCCAGTAATGGCTCTGTAATGTCCTGGCTCTTCCTTTTTTCTCTCTTTGGAGGACAGGTACTTTATTAGCTCTTCTCTGTTCTTTCATTACTTCACCTATGTTGTAGGAATTCTCAAAGATAATCACTGATGCTGACAGGATTTCAACAACCAGCTCTTTAACAGCCCTAGGATAAGATTTCCTTAGGCTCAGATGATTTGAAAAGATCTAACTTAGCTGAGTACTCTCCAGCTCTCCCCTGCTTGTGGCTGAGGTCATCCCGCTTCGTTACTGGTAGTAATTATACCAACCGCCACGCGAGATGTGACTTTTTAGTGATGACTGTTACAAAAAAGGCACTAATCATTTCAAGATCAAACACAGACCAAATTCATCAATTAAAAAAACGTAGGGTGTAGAAAAAACAAAAGTAAACCTCCTTCCGTGCACACAAAATAAACATCCGCTTACTCACTCTCTGCTAGCGAAAGCTGGAGGAAAAAGAGCCCAGCTCACCTGCGCGCTGTCAAAACTGCAGCACCTGGGTCCCCCCCGGATCTTCTCACTGCAGACCCCCAGAGCCACCCGCAATCAGCTCGGCTGATCGGGATGGCAAAGACCCGCTCCTCCTGACGGACCTGCTGCTGGATCTCCAGAACACAAGAACGCTCCTCGGTGGACTTGGCGCGTCACCACGGAAAGAGGAAATCAGTCTTTTAAGCTGGATTTCACGGATCCTTATGAAGGAGCAGATGTGAGGAGGAGCCCATGTCAGCACCCAAGAACGTGCGTGCCGTGCTCTCGGGGGCTACCAGGGAAAGCGGCGGCATTCGGCACTGGCCGGACCATCTGGACCCCGTCCCCTTCCATCCCGCACATGACAACAGTGCTACCCCGCAGCCGTGCCGGGCTAACGGCAAGGGTCCCAGCTGAGAGAAACGCCTGCACCACTCATCTCCCCCAGCTTCAGCAGAGGCACCATGGGCGGCTCGGCTCCCTGTGGGAACCAGAGGTGGGAGTCTGGAAATGACCCAACGCGGCCACGCCTTTGAGCAGAGGGGGTCAAACCCCGCTGGTACGGGTGACACCAAGGGAAAGGGAGAATTGCCATCACCCATCTCAGCCTGTTTGCCCAGTCCCCCCGCATCACTCCTCTGCCGACCTGCTCTCCTTCTGGTTTTCCTCCGGGTGCCCAGCAGCCGGGCTGGCTGGAAGGCGGATGGTGGCACGCTGGAACCGAAAGCACGAGCGCTACCGGCTGCGCTGGGGACGCTTCATCACCCGCAGCCTCTGTCCCATCCGTGCCGGGGATGGATCTTTAAAAAGAAAATACCCGCATTCTCCGAGCGGGCATACATCGCTTTGGTTTGGGGTTAGCGGTTAACTCTGCTCTTCTGAAACCTGTGGCCGCGCCGCCAAAGAACCTCCTACTCTTAGGACAAGCCGAAACTCGTAACATCAAAAGTTGGTCCTTCCTGTAAGAGATAGGAAGGACAAGCCTCAAAAGCCAAATTTGATTTTAATGTGCCTCCAGTTACTTGCGTACCATGAAAACACAGCCTCCCACAAAGAAAAACAGGCTATCATTCCCCCATCTGGTTTCAGTTTGAAAAATACTTATATATGTAGTTTTTCCCAAAAGTTATTGTAGGCACGGGCAAAAAATTCCCATTAAATGACAACAGCAAGAATATTTAATCTTCCCCTATTATTAACTTAATCTCTTGTTAACTTCTTGATTCAGTATTTGCACGAGGATTTAATCTCTGCTTTGCAGAGCTATTTAGTGCAGAGAACTACAGAGAAAAATAACTACCTCTGTCCACTTGCTCTGTTTCAGACAGCAGATAAAATGCTTTTGTGAATCCCACAGGAATGCAGAAAGTTCTTGGAAGTACCAGGAGAAAGAGGAGCAAAGTCAGTCGTGCCGGTAAGAAGAGAAAGAAGAACGCGGCTTGACTTTGGTTTGCTTTTGGACGCGCAGTCAATTAGGTAATCTCAACTTAATTCACATCACAAAAGGCAGCCCGCGAGAGAAAGCAAACTCCCTTTCTCCATCCCTTCCCTGCGGTGGGAACACCTGGCCTCGGGACACCCGGACCCTCCTCAGAGACCTCAGCCCTGAGTTTCCAAAAGGGGTGGAAGCACCTACCCAGCTCACTGGGAATATCGTGGAGCCAGGAAATAGCCGAAATTTGGTATCCAAAACATGATTTCGTAGGCAAAGGCTGAGCATTTCCTTCCCACAAGTTGATAGGAGAGAACCCACATATTATTACCACATTTAACACAGAAATAGGAAAATAATAAACCTGGAGATGCCCCTTGCACAGCTGCACACACACACGCTGTGCACCTCCAGTTAGCACTTGGGGGGGCACTTGGACATGACCAAAGAGAGGTGAACGATTCATTTAGAGCCAGAGGAATCAGTTAGAATTCAAAGCATTTTATAATTATGCAGATTTTTGTTTGCCTGAGTAGCTATGGCTGCAGGCTTGAAGAACCGTGTTAAAAAAAGACCCATATTTATTCCTAAAAAGCAGGATTTAAAATATTTGTAAATACTTGTATAGTTAGAGACTATAACTGCATGGAATGGAAAATTTTGGAAAAATGGAATTATTGAGGAATAAAATAACTTTAGATGCACAAATGCAATCGTGCCGCAATCTTAACTAGAGATTGTTAAATCAAGATTAACTAGATTAATCTAAATTAAGATTAACTAGATTAACTAGGTCCTTGCACCGGGTCAGATGTTGACATATTACAAATTGCACTGTAAGGCTTTTGCAATCCCCGGTCTAAGTACCTGGTCTAAAGTTACAAACAGAACTGTGTAAAGCAATAGGGAACCAAACCCTTCCCATTCCTGTTATATACCCGACATTTGTTCTTGATCTAAATGCAAAGCAATATAAATGTCTCACTCCATACTCATTTTTAATTTGTAGCTATATGAACCACCTACTGTAGTTCCCACAGATTATGGGATTTGATTGCGGAGCATTTCTATGGATAAGCACAACTTCCAGATTTTCAATGGAAAAAAAAATTAAAGAGAAGCAAGAGAGTGAAAGTGGAGTGATTATGGTTTTTTACATATATATATATATAAAAACCCCAAATCTCACGCTTCGGCACTCCACCTTACCTCCAGTGATGAGCGGTCAGGAGAAGTATGGACAGACGGCGGCTCAGTGCCGGCTGCCCCTTCTGAAACACCCAGGACTAGGGCTGGGATACGGGGATTAGAGGCAAGTCCAGTGCCAAAAGGGTTAAACTTAGTTTCTTTTATTTATCATGTAGTCAGTATTCCGATTCCAGGAAATTTTATACATTTAACTCGATTACCAAAGTACCGTGTGTGAATTTAGGATCGGTTGCTCGCTTTGGGTCTGAAACACAACTGGACTCCTCCTGTCCTGCTTCTGCAGAGCTGAGATATGTCTCCGAATTACTGACTTTGACACATTTACTCTGCTCTGAAGCTTTGTTATGTAAAATACCTCTCGGTGTTGCTTGATCCGTTGATTCTTTTGCTAGAGGCTACAGTGTTCCACATTAATATATTACAGGCTAAATAACTGCCGAAGGACTGTTTATGTAAGTGTTGGACCAATGTAACATGAAAGAATAATTTTACAGAAGGAAGGAATTCTTTGCTACTCTGCTCTGAATTATCGACATCTTTCCATCCCTGATGGTAAAGTTACTTCCTAAAGGGGGAAGCTGTCACGAAGATGCTTCACGGCAAAAACCTTTCAACACCTTATTTTTACTAAAGACCAAAGAGCATTTTCACGGACCAGCAAATCTCAACAAGCTTTTCAGCAGCATTACATTAGAGGACCAATTTCAGATCTTCCTGATTTTACTCCAGTTTGCTCCAAAAAGTTGACTTTAGTGGCAGACCTCCTAGATTAGGATGCTGTTTAAGGGGAGGAAGGCAAGTCCGGATAAGACCAAGTCCTCTAAGTTTGGGACAGTTTCTCCACGGAGAACATGTCGGCACGTGCAAAGAGGGTGGCGAAAGAGCGAGGGAGACCCTCTCTGCAGACCCTCGGCTTTTGAGCTCGTACAGGGATAAGCCAGGGACAATTCTAGCTGCTAACCCAAACCAGCCCTGCGGGCAGGTAATACCCGCGAGGCACCGACTCAAAACGCTAACCATTAGCAGAAGACTTGGCAGGTCACCACCAGAACTACTGTCGCTGTCAGGAGGAGGTGGAGCAGGAAGAGGCAGAGCTACTGGAGCGAACTGCCCCGTTGGTTTGTACCAGCATGAGATCAGGATCTGGCCCTGATTCAGCCCTGAGAAAACCGTATTAGCATGTAATTATGGGGCCTTGTGTGGACTTTGCAACAGGACGTAAAACCAAGTTCCTGATTACTCATGGTCATAAAAGAGACCATGGAATTTTCTATGAAGCCGGGAGAAGCAGGATGCAGAAGATCTCAACCCAAACTTCAAGTCAGGTTGTTACAACCAGGCTCCGCAGCCCTTCGCGGCATCCCCGCGGGCCCCGGCAGCCGCCCCCTCCAAAAAGGAGGGCGGGTGCCTCCCCCCCGCCGGCACAGAGCTCCAACCCTGCTGCTTGCAAAAGGCTTTAGGATCCATCCGCAGGACGAGAGCGCCGTGGAAAGCCAGAGCATTGTTCCCCCAGAGCATGCCTGGGTTTCTTCACTCGGCGCGAGAGCGGCACTCGTTCCGATTAGCTCATTTCATCAATAAAGTCAAACAGCACGTTAAAAAATCTCTACATCTATTAACGGTCCAAGCGTTTCACTAACCAGCTCCGTCCCACTCATTAAAAATACTTTTATAGCAAATGCAGAGTTCAAGTCCAGCAGAAGTGCTCTGCTTCAGTGGTATCTCCAGACGGGTTATGTTGGAAAGAGCCCCACGCCACGCGCTCCAGAGAGACGTCAGGCTCTGCCCCCCATCCGCCTTCTCCCGGGGGAGAGCAGGTTGGAAAGGATTTTTTCCAGTCGTAATTTGTGGATTTATCAGAATATTACATGGGCCAGAGCCAGCTCTGAGCACCTTCCCCGGGAACCCTGTTCCCATCCAGGACGCTTGAAGACCATCATTCTGGTTTGTAGGACACCACCAAATCTGAGCTTACAGAAGTGACTCAGAAGCGGAATTGCCAGCCTGTGCCTGATGTTTTCTTCTTGTAGTAACATCTACAGGGTCAGGCTACAGACTCCTGGAGCACCCGCTCTCTGCCTGTGCTCCCCACGCCTGCGGCCGCGGGGAGACGCGCCTGCTGGGCGGCTTGCACGTCAACGTGGAGCAGCTACGGAGCCAGCTCTGTCACCAGCGCAGACAGTCAGGCACAAGATAAGCTGACAGTCATGGCAAATAAGCTGAAAGCAGTTATCTGGCTGTAAAAAACGAGAAATTGTTTTTCTTTTCTTGTTAAGGTCTTAGAGTGCAACAGCAGCGGTGTTTAATGATGAGCTCTCGCCTGTTTTGGTTAACAACCAGCAGCTGGTTTGTAATATCAAAACCAACTTTCTACTGAAAAGTGATTGAAGAACACACCCGTGAAAAATTGCTTCACAGCTTCCTTTCAAGCCGGGTTCCAATTTGAGCTAGACACCTAGTAAATAGCATTAGAGCTTTAAAAAAATAATCCTAAATATAACCGTGTCTTTTGGACAGCACTAGCTGGACTGGGCAATACTTGCCTAGTCAAGCTGTTCTGGGAGCGTTTTGCTGCAGGTTTTTATTTTTCCTCTCTGCTGAGGTCTGCTACATGCTCGGATATTAAGACATCATAAGAAAAATTCCAACACGGCAATTAATCATTAACTGTCATAGTTTTCCATAAGGTGCAAATTTAAGGTTATAAAACTGTCAAAAACCTAAACGGTTACAGGGGCTGCTCGTGCTGTTGGCTGGATGCGCTTCTGGAAGCGGGCGCAGGCAAATACCTGCGGCGCTGTGGGCTGCAGCGCC
>NW_010526301.1:0-5050 GCF_000687285.1 Phaethon lepturus
TCCGTAGCCCTTCGCCTCGGTGGCTTCCATTTCCTTCATTTGACCTGAAACCACCACGCCAGCCTAATTCTGTGTCCAGCGTGACCTGTGGGTCAGTCCCAATAGGTAATGTGGGTCCATTCGTATCTGAAAGGTCTAAAAGGAAACTCAGAGCACCTCCTGTAATACACAGTCTTCCCCCCAGTCTTCCCCACTCCCTTCCCGCTGTAATGTTCCCCTTCAGATCGTGATCATATAGTTCAGTGGCAGAATGGAAAATGATTAGGAAATCATCAAGATAAACAGTGGCGGATAGATATGTGGATATGATCAACACATCTTCTCCTGCAATGTACAAAGTATTTCAGATATCCTGTCAGGCAGAGGAGAGCAAGCACAAGAAGTCTTTCGATTTTTAGATTGAAGATTCACCTTCCAGAGCAGCTTTATCTATAAACACCTGCAACAGCTGGCACACACGGAGCAAGAGAGCAGCAGTCCCACTCCACTGGCGGACTTCTACAGCAACACCTGGCCTTTACATGGCTCCTCCAAGAATCAAGATTTGTCCTGGCAATGCTATGACAACTACAGCCTGTGCTAAAAGGGGGCCACAACCTCACCCCAGCTCCTTGGCAGACAGAGAAGGCAGCTGCAGAGCCTACGATGCCCAAAATGAGATATCTGGAGGGGTACAGAAATATGAGCATTAGCAAAGGCAAAAAAAAAAAAAAAAAAAAAGGTTTGCTTCTAAAAAGCGACTACAGGAGAGATCTTATTATAGCAAGGAGCTGTGGGACAAGTGTCAGTAGCTGCTTTTTGGAGGGCTGGGACCCCATTCCTCCCACAGTCCCTGGGGGGCAGAAGGGTCAGGGCTGCCTCTCTGAGCCTCGACCCATTTTACGCAACACCAGCTGTGACAAGCGCGATGTGATGAAGGCAAACACGGCTTTCACCACCTCCCTCAAGCATCTCTGACTTCATGGATCAGTTTCATTTTTTTTATGGTTTCAAGATCAGAGTCTGCATATGCACAGAGGCAGCCGATCGGAGGAAGGATGCACAGGGAAGGGCTGCCTAGATAGCTCAGCCGTTTTCAATATCTACCAGCCATCATGTACCACACCATCCCCTTGCCCAGTGGCTAACGACAGGTCTGCCTCCATGGCGCAGTGCGAGGCAGGAGCCCCTGCACCAGCAGGAGGCCGAGGGGTGTCCTGCGGGTGCACTGCTGCCCTTGGGGCAGGATTAATGAAGCCCAGAGAGCAATTTGCAGGGCTGGGCTGGCAGCGCCCGGGCTTGCAGCTGTATCGGGGAGCTTTGCTCAGTCGCCGCCATTGTTGGGACCCCTGACGTGGAGACCCTGCCCTCCTAAAGCAGATCTCTGACCACCCCCTTCGTCACAGCACCTGGGCCTCATGGGTGACGGGGGCTGAGGCAGAGCCACCTACACTGCACACAACCAGCGCCAGGCAGGTGGAACGCGCCCTCAGCGCTTACCCCCCAAAAAAAAGCCTCACAGTGTGGATGGAAAAACAGAAACTGTGATTATTACGTGATGAGGTTACCCAGCGTTTTGTGCCGTCCTGTCCTCTGGTGTAGTTAAGGGGAAGCGAAAGAGAAAAAACCCCACAAAATACCAGGTTTCAGGGCCTGTCACAAAACATACCCAATGCTTTGATTAAGCAGAAGAGCTCTGAAGTTTTCCTTGGACTTTATACAGACCTTGGTTTAAGCAGTAATAGCCCACACCTGGATAAAACAGTCGCAGCGCGCACCCATCCCCAGACAGACAACATCCTTAGAGAGAAATCCGTGCCAGCAGGCCAGGCAGGCCTGGTTTACCCGTGCTCAGGGCCAGCTCCTACTGCCATAACGAGCCCCAGAAACTCAGACAGGTTTCTCGGGCTTGCAAGCGGTTTGTGCTGGTTTTTTTCGGCTCTTTTTAGTGCTTGCAAGCCGTCCCGCCTCTCACACTCTTTTGATGGACGCTCCCTTTCTGCACGCGTTTCCAGGCCAAGGCGCTTCATTTCGCCTCCTGACGTACGGCACTCTCCCTCCTGCCTCGCACGTGGCCGCGGTTGGGAGAGGCCCGTGCCTCAGAGTCCACCCAGCGAGGGAACGCCCCAGCCATGAAAGTGCCGTGCCCTGCCTGAAGCGCTGCCCATCCCCGACAGCACCCACAGCACCTCCCACAAGCAGCTGCCACCAAAGCAGTTCTTCTTTTGCTTGGTGACTGCCCCACTACCAGCATCGCTGTGGTGCTATTCCAGCACAAGGGCAACCCTTCTTGACATGGTGGCCGCAGGCCGAGAGCCCCGGGGCGTCTCCTCTCCCCCGCCAGCACAGCACACCACACGGTCGGGCAGCACAGCTGTCTTCTCCGGCTTGCCCCTGGGTGGGAGACATCGCTGCCAGTCTCAGCAAAGCAAAGGTTTGCAAGTTACTGGTACCTGCTCCAGGCTCATGGGCTGAGACAGGCCAAACTGAGGGAAGGTGAGAAAATGAAGACACCCTTTGACACACCGTTACTGCACCGACCTTTCAAGACCAGCAGTCTTGAATCACTATTTCTTTTTGGTATCAGACAAAGGGAAAAAAACCCCCCACCCTGAAACTTCTGGTTCTTTTCTGTGCTCTTCCTCCACCCTTCAACACTATTAGAAAGCTATTTCATCCTGGATTCCATCCAAGGATGAAATTCCTTACAAAAATTCCTTACAAAAGATTCACTGTGGTGGAAGTCCCTAAACTCACGTTTCCTCAGCCAGGAAACCCGAGATGTAGCATTCAATAAAACATTATTAGGCCTGCCCTTCATTTAGGTCAAACACTTCAAAGGTTAAAAAAACAACGACAACATAGGAGATAGATATCCAAGTATGGCGAGGATTGTAAAGACTACATGCAACTAGAAATTGTATTGTTTAGCGCTAGCAGGTCTCACATTTCATTGCGTCTGAAGTCAGGCTCAGCAAACACACCCCAGAAACTCTTGACCGACAAGATGGCAGGAAATGAAGCAGGTAAGCCACCTGGTCATTTTCTAAGAAAAACTCCACTGAAATCAAAATGTTCCCATGGAGTGTTTTAATCTAGATGACTTGGCATGTTCTGGCTTAGAAAAAAAAGGGGGGGTGGGTGGAACGCCAACCAGCTCTACCGCTTGCTTTGTCCTTGTCCATCATGCCCAAATCTCACTGGCCTCCCAAGCACCATTATGCTCCCCTGGTCCTTCCCAGCTAACATCTGTGCGTATCTCATGTAATTTACTCTGTGTATTTGACATTTACTCTTGCATCTGAATGAACTGGGGATTGTCAGTAGGACAGCAAGACTGTGCATGGACCACCAAAGCATCTCTCCTTGCCTCACCTTGCCTCTCCTGAAGCATGGTGTCACATACACATCCTACCAGTCACTGATTTCAGTCAAAAGCAGGCTTTCTAGCTCTTTTGCCTTCCTTCAGCGTTAGTACAGATGTTTCCAATGTTATCTGCAGTATTGCCCCCAATTCTGGAGCTGATTGAATGTGATGAAAAAGTTAACGTGCTACAGGCAGGCAGAAATACGACTGAACTGAATGTTAGGTCTAACTTCACTTGCCCAATAAACCGTCTGCTTTTAAGAGACACACAGACAAAGATATGGCCAACAGCATTAATACAAGGGTATGTGCTGCAGCTTTATAGGAGACAGGGAGAGTGATATTCTGATAACGCTGGGCATTGCTGAAATCAGAACTAATGTTAAACACATGCAGTTTCTCAATAAAGGGCAACAAAAAAATGGCTAAGAATTACTTCTTTTAATAATGCTGTAACAAAGATTAAACTGTTGACCCCCTCCTTCTGGGTAACAGTGACGAAATATGTAAATAAAAGAACATTCAGAGAATAACTTCTGAAAGTGCACTATCTTTAATTCTGTCAGAATTAGGGAGGAAAACACTATGTACTGCTTTAAACTGCATGCATGCTACATCCTAATTGAGTCTGTTGTCTTCATACCCCAAATCTTACAGAGCATTGGTAGCATGGTATAAAGGGAGCTGCTGCCTTAAACTGAGGTAGGAGATATGAAAGCTACTACATCTTGCATCTACAGAGATTCAAGAAGGCCAAATGCAGAGGAACTAATTTGCAGGAATATGCAGGGCTTACACATGGAAATCTAAAGTTTATCATTTACAGAGGTGAAGATAAATGTGCAGCAGTAATTGCTAGTTTATTTGTCTACATAATTCATGTCCTCCTGTTCATTACAGATGTCAACTACTTTGATTCCTAAGGTCTGGCAAAATAAATCTTGGAATACAGTCCTGGTTGATACGGAGCACACAGTAATCCCTACTGCTTCCAAAAGCAGAGGAAAGAACTCAGCATTTCCCTGGGACTGGTTCTTTATCCACGGAAGTGAGATGCAGGAGGGCAGCTTCATTAATCAGGACCTCATTGTAGGTATCATTTTTATATTTCATTTCATATTTGCAACCTTGCTAAATGAACATAAAATGTGTGCAACTTGAAAAGAGATCCAAAGTGGCAGCAAAGAATCAGATGCACGGAAAATACCCATGTTTCTGGTATTTTCAGCTCCTTGATTCCAATACTTTCTTTTCATAGAATCATGGAATAGTTTGGGTTGGAAGAGACCTTTAAAAGTCATCTAGTCCCACCCCCCTGCAATGACCAGGGACATCTTCAACTAGATCAGAGCCCTGTCCAACCGGACCTTGTATGTGTCCAGGGATGGGGCACCTACCACCTCTCTGGGCAACCTGTGCCAGGGTTTCACCACCTTCATCGTAAAAAAATTCTTCCTTACATCTAGTCTAAATTTACCCTATTTTAGTTTAAAACCATTATCCCTTTAGCAATAGGCCCTGCTAAAAAGTCTCTCTCCATCTTTCTTATAAGCCCCCTTTAAGTACTTGTAAAGGCTGCAATAAGGTCTCCCCAGAGCCTTCTCTGCTCCAGGCTGAACAACTCCAACTCTCTCAGCCTGTCCTCAGAGGATAGGTGTTCCATCCCTCTGACAATTTTTGTGGCCCTCCTCCGGACCTGCTCCA
>NW_010526302.1:0-229 GCF_000687285.1 Phaethon lepturus
GGACTGTCCCACAGTCACCTTTCCCTGCAGCTGGTCTGGGAGACAGGCTGCCCACAGCACCCTGCCCAAATATGATAACATGAGCATTAACGATGCCTGTTAATTAGCTGACCTACACTGGAGAATAAGTAATTTCCTCATTTACAGTCATACCAAAGGCAGAGCCTTTGAGGGACCATAAGGAAGACAAACCTCCCGCGGGCGCACACAGCTCTCGCGTCCCAGCAGC
>NW_010526302.1:418-618 GCF_000687285.1 Phaethon lepturus
GTGCGGGAAGGACGGGCTGGATGGAGACATCAGAGCGTGGCCCCCCCGTGCCCCGTGGCAGCTCATTAACGGCTCTGTGAATTGCAATGGCTGAAAAACTCAGCCAGAACCGTTTTCCTAATGGAGAAACACTTCATAATATTTGGTGTCGGAGAAGAAAACAGGTTTCTGATGATGGCAGTGTGTCCTCCCTCATCATC
>NW_010526302.1:807-1030 GCF_000687285.1 Phaethon lepturus
CCCCTCACCCCATGGAGAGCCGGGTTTCTGGCACTCCAGCTTGGCTTCACAGGGGCTCAGCCAGGGCCAGATCCTGCCCTGGGAGCTTCTTAGCCCTCTCGGTCGGTTCCCGGGGGACAGCCCCAATGTTTCACCGCAATGGGGTGCAGAGGGGAGCGTGACGCTGTGCGTGTCCCTGTCCCCACAGATGAGCCCGCAGGGACGACCCTGCAGGATGCCGAGG
>NW_010526303.1:0-12562 GCF_000687285.1 Phaethon lepturus
AGGCTCGTCTCGTCCCCGGGACGCGCAATGCGCAGGGTAAGGCGTTGCAGGACACAGCCTCTCGCACCCTCTCTCCTGGGGAGGAGCTGTGGAGGAGGCAAAAGCTGAACAGCAGGAGTTCACAACAGAGATCAAGGAGAGCTTGGTTAGTGCTTTGCCTGTGCTCATCATTGTCTCGGTGGAAGAAAGGGAAAATTAATACCTCGAGACTTGATTAAGTGGCCTGGTAGAGACACATACAGATACAGATACTCCACTCCCAGCACAACTATCATTCTGGATGATACAGAATGATACAGAGTTCAAACAGAAACGGTGCTAAACCAGATCAGTGAGAAAAGAAGAGCACAAATATTTTCTGCTCTGGGATGTTGATCTGCTGAACTGTAGCAAAGGTTGACTAATCTCACCTCAGTGCTGAGGAATGAGAAGCTACAGAACGACGAACTAGATAATTAAAACAAATGCGAAGTCATGGTGATGCTATAGAAAATGTTATGTTGGTCTGCAGGTATTTAGGGGAAAAATTAATCATTTTGACTTGGGTCATATGCACTGTAATTCTACACAAGAACTCATTTTGATCTCCGGTAGGGAAATAATGAAAGATCACAATTTCCTGGTATTTTAACCCACACTGCAAAACAAGTTTTCTTAGCAGCTTAAGTACAGAATTCAAAATATGGTTTCTGATTAGCTGCGATCCATTGTAAGCCATGCAAATCACTTATTCTTTACAAACCCAGCAGACTCTGAAATACCAATATCTTAACCCAGTTTCAAAAAAGCCCCAAGGAAACAAGCTAACACTCTGAGGAATGACAAACTTCTCACTTCAGTAATTAGGAAAGTTGTGATTTGAAGAACTCATAACAAGAGTTGTGCAAAGTATGCTTTGTATTTACTATTTCCTGTAGGAACAACACAACATAGAATAACACAGGCTAAGTACCAGTAAGGGTTAGCCCTTCTGTGAACTTTCAGTATTTATTGTTCAGAAAGAGGGCAGTGAACAGCCAGAAGAGTAAATTATATGATCAGCATGCAAGCTACAGTACTTAGACAAATATTGGCTAACATAAATCTAACAAATACACAGATCTGAAATGCATGGATTAATACATCAGAGCTGATTTTAGAAAACACAGAACAAAGAAATTTTTTTTGCACAAAACATACTGAATGACTTTGGGACAATTTTTACAGTAAGGAAAATGCTAAGAGAAACACAACCACCAAAACAAGAATGTTTCTTCTGTTCTCAGATGCTTTCCTTTGTGTTGTTGGTGGTTTTTTCCTTAATCACAATAGATAGTTTTGACAGCCTGTTCTAGTGCCAGATTCATGCTCCAATGAATGAACCCTTAACAGATTTGGTGGTTTAGGGTGATGTTGTTCCATACTGAATACATCTGTCTATGCTTTAGCTGCCCTAATTGCAGCCTTATGTATTAGCTTAAACTACATCTGGCTCCTTTCCCTGTTCTCCTCATCCAGTATTTCTCTTATCCTTTTGTTCCTTTATACAATACTAAAAAATATGCTCTTTCAATCTACCCTATTTTGTGCACTCTGTCCCACCTCTCATTTGCAACAGCCTGACCTTATCTTCCCCAGCATTCCCAATATAATATCCAGCACCTAAAAGGCTGGTACTGGGTCCTCTCTCTGCTCTGCAATGCTGCCTGTGTTTTTCACCCTGGCTTCACCACCTCCTTTGCCGGTGGTTTTAAATGCCTCATCCTCACTTTCAAGGCCCTTCCTTTTTCTGCAGCCAGTGACTGGTTGCTGCCTTCCTATGGGCTCCCTTGCACAGCTACGGTGCTTGTCAGACTTTGCAGGGAGTCACTTCAGCATTAAATTGTCAGGGAGAGGAAAAACAAAAATCAGTAACACAGTTGACCAAGAAAATACAGAAAGGAAATTAGCAGGCGAGACACGGTCACAGCAGCCAGTGTTGGTTAAGCCTGCTTTGGAACAGCAATGCTTGACTCGCTGTTTTTAGATTTCCTACTTTGTGCTCCATCCCTTTTTTCTTACTGCCATAAGTTTGTGTCTCCTTTGCTGTCACTCCATGATCCTACGTACCCTCTCCTTCAGCTAAGATCCTCACATTGATTTTTTAAACCTACAAATATTTATATACCGTAGCAAAGCTTAGGAGGATAGTTCGACTTGGACTGTGTCATAAAACAACACCATAACCTTACTCTGCTATTTGTTTTGCCTTAAACCAAGGCCATAAATCAAGTGCCATCTGGGTCAAATTGAGAAGAGGTATGTCTTTACTCTTTATGGGGCAGACACATAATTGTCAGCACATACAATCATAAGTGAATACAGTCACAGACGAGCTAGAAAGAGGTCTATGTTCTGGAGCTGTATGAGTAACCTGCATACTCCTGGTGATAAACGTGTTAAAAATATAAAAATACCAGCAGTTGTGGTAAAAATGTAGTTAGAAGAAATACAACTCAAAGAATAGGTATGTATGCACTGCACTTTTTAGATACTTTTCAGATGCAGCTGCCACATCAGACTGAGAGGTTTATATCATTATAGGTCGGTCTAAATCACAGGCCAATGAGTGAGTAGCCTCTTAAAATCCACAAAAGACAGGCGATGATAAGCACTCAGTAATAGTTTGGGGATTAAATAAAAGCTTTAGGAGCAAGAGAGATGGTATTTATCCTCTGTTCTTCTTCAGTCTCTCCATTTTTAAACTTGCATGCTGTCATTTCATTACCTCCCCTGAATAAGTGAACGGGTGATGCTAGCTTCAGTACTGCATCCAAGGAGGTTTGGGATGCCTGTAAGCATAGTACCAGGGAAGCGTGAAACACAATCACCACCAACTTCCAGCTTTCCAGACTTGAATGTAATGAAAGCATGTGCCTTCCTCTGAAGCTCGGAGATCTAGCTTGCATTGTTTGTTCCCTTTAACCCCACCCTGAAATCAGGTTGCAGGAAAACAGAGCCATAGAGAACAGTAACATACTGGGTAAAATATGTATTAAACAGTTTGTTCTTCCCTGGAGATGACTACCTGGCTGAAACACTATTACTTTCATCCTTTGGCTTTTGGAGTTAGTGTTTTATATAACAGTGGCACTAACCAGCTGAGGCTTTTGTAGAATAAAGTGTTCAATTACCAGCTCAGAAGTCGTGTTCCCAGATGTGCTGGAATATAAAAGACGTTCAGACGAAGAGGTTTGTGTTTTACACAGCTGGCTAGCAAGGGCAGAGGCTTGCTCCGCGCAGGAGGGATTGCTGCTGTGCCGGCCTTCGGCAGGCTTTAACCTGACCAACAGCGACACTGGGAGGAACGCCACGACTGAAAAACAGGCTCCGCTACGCCTTACTGTCCCTGCCCCAAAATGCAGAAGCGTTTCCCTGTTACCTGGAGGAAAGCAATGAGCTGTATTGAAAAAAAATCAATGCCAATAATTTAGCAGAAGAGAGCGCGCGTGAACAAGTATTGTACCTTTGTACCAGGTACCCGCAGGCACCCATGTTCAAAACGTGAGGTTAGACGAGACGGCTTTCACTGCAAGAAGCACTTCAGTGGCAGCAGAAGATTGCAAACAACTGAGTGCACCTAATCCATTAGTTTTCAAACACTAGGCACATAGCAAATGACAGCATGCTTTGCTGATCAAGGAATACGCACTTCAGAACACCGAACACAAGACATTAAAAAAGTCCTTCCCAAGCCATTGTTTTTACTCAAGAGTTCAATTTGATGTGACTAGGTCATTTTAAGACTTAAAATGACTTAAGACGGTATATAAGATTTAAAAATTCTTGTCCTCTTCCACATAGGGAAATAAGAGTATACACTTGTGCAATACATGCCCAGCACATTGGTGCAGCACCAACGTGGCAAATGGTTCAGAAGACAACCCAAGCAAAGAGGTCTCCTCTAATTTACAGTTTTTTACATAGCTCCTGTTGAGATTAATGCAGGGACTTGAATGGATTAGTACAGGCTAATGAGCCTTGAATGCAGCAGCTGCACGTATAACATATACAGAAACATAGCCAGCTGCCACAAATTAAGAGTTCTGGCAGCCACATGGTTTTGAACCCATCCAGCAACAACACGTAGAACCAAATGACAGAAATACCACGAGAAAACAACACAATATATATGAATGGGTTGGTCTGTTAGTACTGAAAGATAACAGTGAACACTTTCCCAGTTGTTCTAAATTCAGCACTGCAGAGCAGCTGTTCGCAAAAATCCAGGTCGAGACCTATTATTGGTGTGTAGTATTCCTCGTTCCCAAAAGAGTTCCCATACCAACTCTGCTATTAGAAGCTGTGATAGGATGCAATAGAATGGAAGAAAAGCAGCCTACAGCTCACAACCTGCATGTTTGATTTTTCACCATTCATTAAAAAAGCAATTGCCCTGTTTGTTTATCAGTAAAATTGACATGACTAGACCTTGCTTTTTTTTTTTTTTTCAGTTAATAGTATAGCAAAAAGAAAGGAAGTTACTTGCAAGACTGTTCCTATCAAGGTCATTTCGCAGTAAGCAATACTCTGCTAACAAATGAATTATTGACCACATGTCATTTAACACTTGTTACTCACTGGTGTCACACACTCAGTGGTAATTAAGTTTATGCAACAGTGGAAGCCGCTGATAGAATTTGTATTAAAACTGCAAGTTCCATTATGTTGCACATACCAGTAGCTCTAAGACACATTTTATGAATTCTCAAATTGCTTTCCTTGGGTGAAATAACCCAATGACAGCTAATGCAGTTTACAGTCTCCTGAGTGGACTTTCCAAATGAAAGCAGAAATTGAGAAACAGAGTCCTTACAGTATCTTTAAGCCTTCTTAGTTTAATACTTCATCATAACTGCTTACAGGCACCTAAACGCTTGCCAAAACCTACTACAATCTGCAGCTGTCTTTAAAAGGCAGTGTCCCCAGAGCCACTTCACTGGAAGTCATTCAGCTAGTCAATTCAGGTAGGATTTTTCAACAGCAGGTAGCTAAATAAATGGAAGGGTGGAGAGAAGCAAATTGCAAAAATCATCTAAGGAATTCAAAGCTGTCCAGAAAGCAGATAAGGCATTATGATTACCAGCTGTGATGCCATGCTAGCAGTCCAGTAACAACACAGAAAACACGCTCTTTGGAATAGTAATTCATATACACAGCAAAAGTCAGGATGAACTTGTAATCTACTTACAGACAGAGTAATAACAGCCCGTTATTTGCCTACATAAAGTGGATCTAACGCGCTTACTCATAATACACAGAGGTAGTTATGCAAGTATTTCAAGCTGAGACCTCTGTAAGACTACTCAAAAGTGTGTGTTGAAGAAGGGATTGTTATATATCAAAACCTTTAAAAAAAAATTTTAGCATGTTTGCTATACAGTCATCATCTTGATTACATTCCTACACTTTTCCCGTTCATACTCATTTTCAGATCATAATTTCAAGACTAGTCAAACATCAGACTCACCATCCCATTTTTGTTCTGTTCCAGGGCCTAAAGTCACATATCTAAAGCCAGATGGCAGACTTAAACCTTATTCCTGTGAATTAAGCCACTGGACTTCTGAAATTATTTTATCCAAAAAGAATGAAAAGGCCTTTATTTTCTAGAACAACAGATGTGACATAATGAGGCTATCCAAAAAGTGTAAATAAGCAGCAAGAGGAAAGAGCAAAGTTCTTGAATTTACTTTTCATTCTTGAGAGTTCCATAGTAACATTCAGTGCCATAGAACAGTGTTAGAGGATACAGCTTCTATAACTTGTGCTATTTTAAGAATAATTAAACTTGGAAATTGGATTGTTTCTTTGCCCTCTATCTGCTAATGATTTACCTGTCTGCTTAGGGGATTTCAAGTTCTTTCTGTGTGCAAATACATGTTTTTTCATGAAATGCTTCTGAGTTAAATGGCCAAGCACAAAGAACTACAGGAAAGTTCACCTGGCTGTGAGTCTCAGTAGGAAATAACTTTAAGCTTCAGTAGGAAAAAAACCTTTGTCTGCCTACTGTTTGTTCTACAGAAATTGACACCCAAAATACTTTCTGTAATACAGATGTAAAATTCAAAACACTATGCATTTTAAAACTAGATATTGAAGTGAAAGACGACCAGCTAGCATTGTGGTATGCTGGACCTTTAACACAATTTGGATGACATCACTATTGTTACATCTTGACATCAAAATAAATCAAAAGCCAAATCAGAGTCCTATAATCTGAGCCCAAAATGAACAGCTCTGTCATGTTCACAGAGATTGTGGAAATTTGGTACATAAGATTGAAAGGAAAAGAAATCTCCTCCAAAAATGGTACATTAAAAACCTCAAAAATTATTCCGTGGGAAGCTAAAATCAGCCTAGTAGCACCACGCCTTTTCTCATCCTGGATTCTGAGCAAGGCTCCTAAATGAATTGCTGATGGCTGTTGTCTTTAGTGGCCATGAGAAACCCCCCACCTAAGGTGAAACACACACAAACAATTTGCCTTTCCCTGGCAAATTCCCCCTGGAAAAGTAACCCTCCTGGCTGCGTCTCCAGTTCTTCATCTGGTTTGGTTGCAGGGTGTCACAAGAGCTATGACAACCCGAATGGGTTGTGACTCCTCCTAGCGATAACAGGAGGTTCCAGGAGACTGCAGTAACCCTTCGTCTTGCCCCTATCTCACAACACACAGGGTGAAAAGCCTCCTTTCTGAAGGAAAGGTAGCAAAACTAAAGTGGTCCTTTTAGCCCAGCGATACTTCTCCCAGCTGGCAGCTCAGTGTGTGAAAATGGACAGTCAGATGAATGTTCCTGCTCCAAAACAACGAACAAAAAAACCTAGAAGCCCAAGGTATCTCACAAAATGTACCTTTATTTATATGCATTGAAAAATAGCCCTGTACTGCCCACCCCCACATCCAGCACCAGGAATCTGTAGGAAACTCAGCACGTAGTTTGAAGCACAGACCTACTAGCTGGAAACATCAGCGAATGGTGGGGAGGCAGAGGATGCAGGTAGTGTTGATATTGAAATACAGTGATAAGGCTATAGATTATCCAGGCCATCTGAATCCAAGTGCGTTAGTTTCAGTCACCCTCCTTTCTTCCCAAAGACCACATACTTCTCATCTGAAGACTGAAGTAGTAATTTCATACATTGAAAGTGAAGCAATTTTAGCATAGCTGATTTTTTAACAGGATTAGTATCTTTTCTGCAGATAAATTTCAGTTAATTAATTTTCTTCACCATGAGGCTTAGAAGGTGCTTGGTTCTAAAATGCTAGGAGAGTTCATGGCACAGCCGTTCATGAGACTGTTACTGAAACTTGATTCCTTGAGCCAAAGGTAAATCCTTGCTGTAGTTGATTGTACTGGAAGAGAAACAAGTACTTAGAGACCAGACATGATCACTGCGTCACATTATGCAGTCCACTTCCTATGTACAAGGCTTCTGATTTCTGTCACATGTACAAAAAGAATTCTATAAGCAGTTTGCCTATATTTGGACTTGATGATCTTGAAGGTCCTTTCCAACCTCAGTGATTCTGTGATTAAAGTTATGAACTGACTTTACTTTGGTTTTCAGTATAGTTCAGGGAAAGACCACGTTCCCCATTATCTCTTCCTTGGTAGATCAAAGAAAAAGTAAAGCATCATTCTCTATTCAATCTCTTACTAAGAGAATGTCCATATAGAAGAATCAACGCGGGATTTTGTGCATTCATAAGCCTTTGCAGGAAACCAAAGTTAGCACAGGTAAAGGCTAGGGAGGCCAGCAGAGGTGGAACGGTCCACTACTACAGGCTGTCAGGAGATTTATGGATAGACACCAAACACATAGCTAACATCACCCACCACTGGCAATAGTGGTCCTTCATTGTGGTTGCCATTTCATGTATTTCCCGAGAAGTTTCCAAAATTTAATTTTCAGCTGAGTGTAAAATCAGGCAAGAGGGGGAAAAAAATTTTTATTTTTTAATTTTTTCCTTTTGAAGAACAGTGAGTAGAGAAAGGTCTCTATTTAGAGCTTTCAAATCACCTTCTGGTAGGAACGCAGATTCTTGCATGAAGAAAAGGCAATTACACTCATGCATGGTTATCTCACATTTAGTGAAGATAACTTCCTGTAGTCAAGGATTTATACATTTTGAACTTTTGCAAGTTCATCTGTCATTTACATGTATTTGGAATTTAAAAAGTCTGTCTTACCAAGTAGACCGTCTCATATAAAGTTTCCATGAATCACTTCCAGATTCTCTTCCCCCACCAGTGTGCTTTTCACCACCTGTAGGAAAACGGTTATAAATGAAAACTTGGCAATTTTTTTGAGCATGGGAATCTGGACTAACTCCAGATGAGATATTACATAAAAACTCATGGTGAAAACTATTCCTTTGCCCTTCTGTATCTGAAATAAATTGCTAGACCACCACCACAATACAACTCATACAGCTAGTACTCTCCTCATGTTTGATCCAAAAAACATCTGCCTCGAGTTGAAAGTCTCATCATGTTGGCACCAGAGGACCTTGTTTTAAAGGTACTTTGTTTTAACATGAGACAAGAGTACAAGAATGTGCTAGTTCTTGTACTGCTTGTACTGGTAAGGTGAATATTTCTTCTTCTCTCCCACCATGTTCTTCAGTATATACAAGAGAAATAAAGGCAAAAATGTATTTAATGCTTTCTCACAAAGATACTTTATGCTGTAATTTTTATATACACATGCAAACATACAAAACAAAAATGCTCAAGACTGTTTTAATTAAAACTGTTTTAAAGTTTTCCACTCAGCCACATCTCTAAAACACATTGAGAACATACTTCTGAATTACATTCCTATTATTTAAAAACGAAATACAGATTTTTTAAAAGCTGAAATCCAACTATCTCTAATTTCTGTCTTCTGCTAAAGCAGTACAATTCGAAATTAACTTCATTGATTTCTTCAGATTTAGTCATTTAAACGGACTGATTAAAACACTAAAAAAATAAGATGAGGAGACCTAAGTTATAGGAGTTTTACAGTGGTAATGCTTTATTCTCTTCCTGAACCATTGGAAAAAAAAAATCCCCCCTACTCAAAAAAAAAAAAGAAGAAATTAATAATAACCAAGTCTCTAGCCCTGATTCTAGAGGATTTCACCAGTTAAAGGATAAAGAAAAAAGCAGAAGCAACATACCAAAAGCACCTCCAATCTCAGCCCCACTGGTTGGGATGTTGACATTCACAATGCCACAGTCAGATCCCTTTGGCCTACAAACAAAGAAAAGACACAAGTATGCCTCAGGATCAGGAAAGGCTCCTACCCTAAAATGAGGGCTATAAAATGCTCATAGTGCATAGGTTTACAAAAGACATGAAAGACTGTGATCTTATGCTTCAGGAAGGTAGAAAAATAATTTAAATTGTACCCAAGCCAGCGGAAAATCCTTCCCAAATCCTTGGTAAAGATACTGCTGGAAAGACCTTGTTTTACTTCATTATTCCAGGCAAAAACCTCCTCTTCCTCCTAGAAGGAGCACATGTCAATGGTTAAACCATGGCCATTCAAAGCAAAGCAGTTACAAAGAAGCACTGTGAGAAAACACCCAACATACCACAGTCATAATGCAAATATACTGAATGCCACTTGGCAAGTACACATACTCCAAGACAGGGATAGGATACCTCCACCACTGCACAAAACACACAACCTGCTTTTGAGCAGGTTGACATGAACAATAAAAATCTATTCCTGTACAGACTCTCATCTTAAGCTCAGTGCTCTTCACAGAAAACACACACATGTAGCTACACAGTGAGGTAAGCTATTACAGTGGGTATCCTACATGCAGAACAACAGTTCCCACTTCTTGAAGTGCCGGGACAATTACATGACAAACATCTGAAATATCTCTCCTGACTCCTCTGTTAGCATCCTTGACATCTGACTAACTCCATGTTGTTATTTTACCTTAAATTTCAGCACATACAGGATGGGGGCAAATGTCTCAGTGTGGACAATGGGTGCATTATGAGGAAGGCCAGTCACAATGGTTGGTTCAACGTAGTTTCCAGGGCGATTTATAACCTTCAAAACACATGAAAGAAGAAACAACTGAGTAAGTTAAAAACAGCATCCTGCTTAGTACTAGTGTAGGAGGAAATCCTTCACGGTCTGATTACCATAGTTGCACCTAGCAATCAGAAATATGTGGCTAGGTCATCTGAGTAGATAAATTTTACTCATTTAAGTATTTAAAATACAGAAGCATAACTTAGTGGACTCATGAGGTAATCAAATTTCAAAGTCTAGCAGCTGAAAAAAAAACACTTTCTTTCTCCTACTTGTAAACTGATTAGTAAGCTGATTACAACTGTAAAGGTATTAGGAATAAAGAAGGTGCCAGTGAAAGAGAAAAACTCCCAGAACGTTAAGTCCATAAGAATTAAATGTCCCATATGATGAAGACGTGCAAGTGGCTCTCTTGAATCTTCAATATTTCCTGAAGCTCGATACTGTGAATCCGGGGACAAAACAGCAATTTTTCTTTGTTACATGTTTGATATTCACCATTAACACTGCTGTTTGTATTTTCACCATCACTTGCAACTAGGGAGTAGTGCAAGAAACAGCCAAAATCTCTTCGCCATTTCTTGGAGGAAAAGGTAGCTTCCAAGTAAACCCATCTTTAAAGACAGGATTGCAATTCAAACATTCTCAGACTGACTAACTTAAGATCCTTGTAATGGCTGACAGGACAAAATGAGGTACAACCTTGGCCTACCATAATACCGTATTTCTTTCCTGGAGCACTAAATGGGAGTGTAAGGGAGAATAAAAGTAAGTCACCTTTCCACCATAGACCACAGAGCCACCCTGTTGCTTTGCTTGTTCTACTGCATCAAGGAACATTTTCACTGCTTCTTTGGTATGAAGAGGCCCATACAGAGTGTCAGCTAAAAACAAAAGATCCAAAGTCATACTTTCAGCAAAACTGTGTATGTTTGCAAATATTCTTACAATGACATTTTGGGAGTAATTATTTGATCTGTCCAAGGTGAGCAGCATTAGCTGGGTTTTTCACCTCCCTTTCAGGGTTTGTATTCTAAATGAAACCAGCTATCCCCACTCCCTGTTAAACTGCTAAAATTAGATAGCATTGATCTATAATCTCTTTGGAATTTAAACAGAAATAAATAAAGATAAACTTGTCTCCTAAACCCATGAGTCTGAAATAGCTACTTACAATCCCATGGATCACCAATGCGGACCTGGGCATAGGCCTTAGCAAGCTTTGCCACCACCTCATCATGGATGCTTTCATGGAGGAACTAAACAAAATGCAGTTAAGAAGGTTGTAAGACAGCTCAGCCTATGTAAACATTCCTGAAGTACTACTGCCCTTTGAAAAGGGCTGAATGTAGTGGAGATAGTGTTGCTCATATTCAGCAAATCCCAAAGTTAAAAATAAACACATGAGCAAGGCCTTGAAACAGCACCAACACCATGAAATGAACATTTAATGTCTTCACCATGAAGATTTCAAAGAAGCAAAGAAACAAAACACTGTTTTTAATTTTACACCATCTCAGAGCAATGGTATCAATGTGTTCTGTAAACTCTTCAGTTAAGTGTTTTAGGGCAAATACTCAAATGAGTTTTATTGCTAGAATTTGAAGAATTACCGCCCTTCCTATAAAAGTGAACCCACATAAATTTTGACAAATCAACAAACCAATTCACCAGATCAATCCAACTCTGAAAAGGCTACACAGACACAGACTGACATTACACCTTTAAACTTGCTGTAAAAGATTACTTAAAAATTAATTAAAGCAAGCAACACACACACGCCCTTGGCTTTGCTGAAATCTAAACCCTGCACGAAAATTTGTAGCAGGCACAAACAAAGAAGCTCTGGCAATGAAACCAGAGAGAAATACAGGAACTATGGTAAGTTTTATTTTCCTGAGTTTTAGCACCATTTAGAAGCATATACAAAGAAACTCTTTAGAGCTAAATTATAGTGGAATGACAAGCTACCATCTCTTTATTCCACCATGCTGATTTTTGGCAAAAACGTGTTTCAAAGATTTTTTTGTTGCTCTCCATAGTATCAGGAATTGTTAGGCATTTTCTGAACTAATTTGGAATTAAGTTGAAATTCAGAGCTACCCAAAACAGACAATACACATTTACTCACCAGCCTTCTGGCAGTTGTGCACCTCTGACCTGCTGTTCCCACAGCAGCAAATAGAGCAGATGGGATGACTAGGTTCAGATCTGCATCTTCAAACACTTAAATCAAAACATCAGCATGTTACTGAAATAATCAGTTCGCAAGACTTAAAAGACACTAAACAATGTAATAAACTGACAGGTTGGTCAAGAAGCGCTAGGAATAGTGCTTCTGTGAATAGTCACGCTAGCATAGCACATCAAGATATATGTAAACACCTAAAAACTCCTATTACTTTTATACCTGGAATTAGACAAACACAACTGCACATAGATGTAGGTCTGAATAGCTGAAGAGATAAATAAATATCTGCATATATTATATATATGCATATA
>NW_010526304.1:0-11542 GCF_000687285.1 Phaethon lepturus
GGTTTTAAACTAAAAGATGGCAGATTTAGACCAGATATAAGGAAGAAATATCTTACAATGAGGGTGGTGAAACCCTGGCCCAGGTGGCCCAGAGAGGTGGTAGATGTCCCATCCCTGGAAACTTCCCAGGCCAGGTTGGACGGGGCTCTGAGCAACCTGATGGAGTTGAAGATGTCCCTGCTCATGGCAGGGGGGTGGACTAGATGACCTTTAAAGGTCCCTTCCAATCGAAACTATTCTATGATTCTATTTAAATTTTCAGCAGCTGAACTGTAGGAGGTAGACAACTCCAAGCACTAACTCAGAGCAAGCGTTACTGCCCAATTTCACGCTATTCAAAAAGCAGCATCAAAGCTGTCCCGTCCATGCCACCACGTCCGTGCTGAAAACGCTCAGGAGCCACCCAGGAGCACCTCTCCCCCTGCACTGCAGACCTGCAGCACGAGCCATGGTAATGACCCGCTACGTCTGACACAGGATTGCTACAACACCTTTTAAATAAAGGGTAGTAAAAGAAGAGACCGCAATCGCAGGAAGACAAAAATCAAACGCAGGAGACCAAGCTAAAACACGCTCTGTGCTCCCGGAGACTCCTCCAGGGAAAAGCCTCGCACAAAAGGCATTACTTCAGCATTTCTAAAAACAAAACCAATCTCGTACGCAATGCTGATATTTTAATGGGACACGATGTTTTTTGAAAGACAATGCAGTTATTTTTGTTTATCTGCCATAAGCAAATACCCGTGACTGCAAAACCGCCATCTGAGAGCTAGCTGACGAACTCGGCACACCGATGCTGGCCGGAACTGGAAACTTTATGGTGTGAATCAGAGAAACCTACATTGGGCTTCCAAAGCCAGCCACAGGAGTGCCATGTAACTGCAGCGACCGCAGAGGAGCCAGCCCCAATTTACCCAGTGCACAGGAAGCTGCAATCCTTTCCCCTTTTCCCCTTATTTTAAAAAAATGGCTCTCAAACCCTCTTTGTTGGATAGCACATTCCCTTGGATTCACGCATTATTCCCAGAGCGATCAACAAAGACAGCACCCCTGATGACAACAGCCACTAGTTTTGCCGCTTTCAGTCTCAGAAATGTTAAAAGATTGTTTGCTTTCTAAGTGCAAGTCCACATTTAAAAGGAATAAAGAATTTGCTATAGCAGGCTGGATCAATGATGCAGCAAGCCAAGCATGCGACCTCCAGCAGGGTAGCTGGGTCCAGCGCTCCTGGAAACAATAAAATAACCGTACGCTGCTCCTGATTAACTGCACAATGCAGAAAATGGGGAAAAAACTTACTCCTAACCTCTGATGCAACGAGCCACCTCCTTCAGCTGTATGAACTGGTTGTTCTTATTAACACTATTATTATCAGGCATAAAAATATTCATCCCTCTTCCTTTCATTGCAACGACTGGCATCCAAGATGCAAACCTGGCTTTCATTGCCACGGCACTGGCACGACGGGGGCAGGATGGCTAGAAACGAAACAGCATCACCTCCAGTTCAGCAGCAGGGAAGAAGAGGCCTCTCGCTGTCACGTCACAAAGACGGAGTGCGGCGGCAGCGTGCCGGTCAGCGGCTACGTCCCAGGCAGCGCCCAGGCGCAATCACCATCACGGGCAGGGATGCTACCCGGGGTTAATAACGGCCGCTAAGCACAGCCTCATCTCTCTGATAGCAGCAAATGAAATCCACCCTGCAAACACCATCATCTCTCCCAACAAGCGACAAAGGTACCATCACGTTGCTCATCAGGCACCAAAGTGGGAAACGGCATTAACTTATCCCAATTAGCGGAGCGCTCCGGTGCTTCAGCCTCACCCCTCCGCTCCGGACTGCGGTCTCTGCTGTTTGCCTGAGTGTGAAAAATAACACGTTCCAACGACAGCTTCTCCTTTTACGCTACAATAAGTGAAAAGCAACACAGAGGTCGCAGTCCACGAATCGCCCTCTGCTTTCAGGAGCGGCGTTGGAAACGTACGGTCCTGCATTCGGGCGACGGCTGGAAAATGTCCCCACGCTGCTGAAAACATCTAATATAAGAATATTCTCCAGCCGGCAGCACAAAAGCAGCGAGAGGGTATAAATAGCCTTTGAGGAGAGTGTATAAATAGCTATAGGTAACATTTGTATGCTACAAAAATCCTCCATTTTTGGCCCAGCTTTGCAAGCACGAGTTTCCTTTGCCAGTGCTTTCGAGACCGGCTTCCCCTTCCCCTCCCACCGGCACATCGGGCAGACGCCACGGACTCCTCCAAATCCCGTCACACCTTCACCTTCGGAAGAACGGCAGGCGAGTGAATTTCCCTCACCAGCTGTTTAAAAGAGATCCTGTCAAGGCTGACGGGACCAAAAACCGGGTATGTTGGGCTAGATTCTTCCAGAGGTTAGAGGCGTGGGGTGAGATTTAATATGTCTTCCTTAGACATAAAAACAAGCAACGGCGCGCATGCACACGGGCGCACGCACATCTCACGTTCGCTGCCTCTCTCCAAAATAAATACTATCTGCCCTCTGAAGTAAGAATCGCGAGCTGCCAGCCTGCGAGCTGGGTGAAAACACATCGAGGAGCGCAGCCGGCGTGCGTGCGACACAGGCATCTGCATATCACGCCACCCCTCTGCCTCCCTCCCTCCCGCCCGCCGGGTCCATTCTTGCCGACCGGCAGAGGATAAAAACGCTCTTAAAAAGACCTAATTTTCCTTCCCGGCTATTTGTCGGCAACGCAGCCCACGGGTTCGCGCAGCCACAGGCGCGCTCCCGGCTCGGAGAGGGAATTTTCACGCAGCGACAGTCTCGGCTCGGCAAGGCTGTCCCCTCTCCTCTGCCGCAGTATCAGCATCCCTGAAGATGCTCCAGCCCAGCCCCAGCACTCTCAGCGTTTCCCCCCTGCTTCTCCACGAGACCAAGCAGCGTCCTGGCACATCTGTCCGGCCACGATCTCGTCTCTCATCCCTCTAAAAAAAAATAGATCTCTAACGAGGGCACGGCGAGGCCAGGGAGGGAGCGAGCCCCCTCCTGCGCTGCCTCCCCCGGCGCGCCGGGAAGCGAGGCTGCAGAACAAGGCTCGGCGATGAGTGCTGGCAAAGCTCGCTTACCCCCCGGTGAGCAGCTCCCTGTGGCGCGCAGGTGGCTCCTTTGATTCCTGATTATTTGTCAGCCTCGCTTCTGGCTGGCGCCGTGCCCGGGCCAAACTTCGCAGCGAGCGGGTCACCCCACCAAACAGCCTCTCCCAACGGTCTCTCTGCACTCGCGCACCCGCGGAGAGGGAAGGTATAGCCCGCGCCGGCAGGCGTGGCTGCGCCCCGGATTGCCCGGCAGCGGATGGGTCTCACCTCCCTGTCCAGCGAGGGGTCCTCACCAGTGTTTATCCAGTGATTTTTGCCCGAGCAAAAACCTCACCGTGGCAAGGAAAGCGCATGAGAGCTTCAGACTGGAGCTATCAGAAAAATTCCCGTTGAAAACACTTGTGTTGAAAAACACTAATTCATCAAGGCCAAAATGTTGTGGAGGAACATGCCGGTTTTAGCAGAAATCTCACCAGGAATGTCTTGTAAACCCAAGAGGCCCAGAGCAGCTCCCAGCATCATCTCCCGGCCAGGGAGACCGGGGTCCAAGTCCCCGCCGTGCCCAGCTCCAACCAAGCATCGTCTCCCACACCCCTCCAGCGGAGTAGCACATAGAGCAAAGACAGCGGAGCAAAACCAGTCAAGGGTGCTCAGTGCCGGAAAAAAGCGCAAGCGTATGGACAAGGCACTACAGAGCAGAACGCGGCCGCGCCAAATCCGCACCTCCGCAGGCTGGCAACAGTGGCTACCCCGTCCCATGAGAGAGAGGGAAGGCAACAGTAGAGTGAAACAGAGAAAGCTGGAAAGCACAAGATTTCACTGGGGAATTTCAGCATCCTCCAGCTTACCGTAGAGGCAGCTGGTTAGTTTGGCCTTTTTTAACTTGAATTCCCCAACGTTTCAGGCACGTGTGTTTCTGGATCTGGGTTTGGCCCCTTGGCCGAAGCTCCGTGCACGCGAGAGCGTCTATACACAGCGAGGACTATTCACGTTCGTGGGAGAATGAAGAAGCTAATTTGGGGCTTTGGAGAGATGAAAGGAAAAACCTTAATTAAAGTAAGTTTTAAAACCCATCAAGATTTTTTTTTATCTTATTCAGATTAGCAGCCATCCTAAGATTACTCTCTGAATCTAAATGTGCTGCTTCTCTTCAGATGTTGTGGGCTTTGCACACAAAGCCCTTAAGACATAAAAACCCATGCCAACCTAATAAAATAAAAATGGGGGGAAAAGAACATCTGACAATAACCAAAATTACATAGACTTCCTCAAAGAATGCAAGTAATGCCTTTATTTTGTAAAAACAACTTCCTTGCCGCTAGCCCAGCTCAGAACAAACACTCCTGGAAGGACCCCACATGGAGGATCTGAGCAGCTCCTCTTCTGGCACAAGAGCGCGCCAGCGAACGGACTGGTTCGCATGTGGGTTTATGCTCCAAATTCTCCGGAGCAGGCAGACACCAAGAGGAGCAACTTGACTGCGCAACTCTGACCACCCTGCGCCAGGCTCCGGCAGAAGTCCCCACCCTCGGCTTAAGGAACCTCATCCCGGGGCAAAAGTAGGGGTGGGACAAGGATCCATTTCCCCAGCAGGCTCATTTTTGAAGAGAATTCCCAAATAAGGGTCACTGAAGCTCTTTACATGTTTGCAACACTCTCAATCATCCCAACAGAGATGGGGTAACGACTGATCAACAGCACATGATAAAATGTCATTTATCATCATGGTTCCCTGACCCATGACTTCGCTCTCCGCGCTGCTCTACGCAGGCATCCCCAGCATCTTCTGCAGAGATATTTTTTTGAGCAACACCTGAAGAGCTACAGCAACGCTCTCACACGTTTAAACACGTTTTTATAAGGAAGACCAAGCAGAGAGAGGGAGAGTCTTCTTACCATAATCCCAACTAAAAACCTTACATTAAACACAGGGAAAATCCTTCCTGCTCGGAGGTTCCTCCAGGAACACCCGTTCTTACCTTCTAAGACAACTAACAGCCCCCAGCCCTGGAGCACGGCGCAGGATTTGGAGCCCTCGCCGCAAAGGCGGCCCTTCCAGCCCTGCCCTGGGGGCTGCCTGGCTGGTGCAGCCTGGCGCGCGGTGACGTGCCGCGAGCCGGGGAGGAGGAAACGCAGCGTTTCCGAGCAAACCGCGCCGTCTGACAGATTTTTGTCCTCTCACCCCGCCCCACAGCAGTCCGAGTGAGTGCGTTATCTGTGTTGCATACCAGGTACCATTAGTTTGGTATTGACTTTGCTTTAAGAAAAAGAAGAACCAAATCAATTTCTTGGGAGGATAAACTTGCAGCTAAAGGGAAAAACTACAATTACACTTTTCAGCCATGAAAAGTAAATCAGATGGTGCTGAAATCCCAGCAGAAAACACAGATTAATTAAAGTCTGCACTTTCTAAATCTGTTATTCAACTAAACACAGCTGTTAAAAAAATGATGCCTTTGCTGTAATTTTCATGTACATTCATACCACTGAAATGCAGCGAAAAACATTATTAAGTGCGTTCAGTTAGCTGCTGAAGTTGTACAGAAAAGGCAGCACGCGTGTATCTTTAATTATGACAAGGATTGTTTTATTTAAAAGAAGAAATTTTACTTGGGAGCTCAAATGCTGTCTCCAAGGAAGGGATCAAATTTATTACGACGGGGCGAGAGTGGGAGGGGAACCTCGAGGTGGAGCAAACCGGCGTCGGGTGGGAGCTCAGGGCGCTCCCTCCTCCTGCACCACCGGCCCGTGCCCACGGCACGCGCCATCCATCAGCCAGATCCCAGCACCCCTCCTGGTGCAAAACCACTTGTACTTCCAAGTGCTTTTGGCCATCTGTCCGTCACAGGCAGCGCTTCCCAATTTCACTGATTTCATTAACCCTAATATATTTTAAGATCTTACACGGCGGGGGGTGGGGGGAAACAACCACCCACCAAACCACCGCAACAGTTTCTTTACTCATCTAAAACCCATCAAGGCGAAGAGAAGCTCGTGCTGAAGGCTGCTAGCTTCAGATCGAGCTCTGCTTCCACACGGAGCCAATTTATTCATCAGAAGACGGCACAAGTCGCCGACGCAGCGCTCGGCACCGGGAAGATCGTACAAGAGACACAAGCCCGTCCCTCCGCGCGCCCCGATCCCCCCCAGGCTCTGTGGGGGGCTCTGCGCAGGGCGCGTAACGCCGGCAGAGCACAGCTACCGCTGACATGCTGTCAGGTGGGGAAAACACGACATGCCTGAAACAAAAGCTTTCCTTCTCGGTTTTTTCCCCTCTTCTCTCCAAGTCTACATCAGCGATCAAAGTGGAGAGCTCCTTGCTCTGTCACAGAGGGAAGCGAAATTGCCGTGATTTGAATGCAGCCTAAAATGCACTCTGCAATTCAACTCAATCAGTCTAAACTTCCTTCCCAGCCCCGACGCAGCTGTTCCTCCCCTACGGAAGAGAAAATACTACTTGAACCTTGCCTCCTCTGCACAGGGGAGAAGGCATGGGAGAGCCCTCGCTGCCTCTCAATCCTTCTGAAATCATTTCAGCTTAAAATATAATTAGCATGATCTAATACAGTAATGTATTAATATTGGAAATAGCTCCTTGCCTTAATATCAGTCTGTAAAGCCTCTCACAACTTAAGTCTTGCGATTGCTGCAGTCAATGGCTTCATGGGGCGAGCGCTGGGCAAGAGCTTACACGACACAGCCCAAACGCAGAGTTAACCGTGTGAGACGAAGACGATGCTGCTGACGCACGCTCGCAGGTATTCACACCAGGGGAGGACTCGGACCCGCGACCTTAGAGCAGGGAAAAGCTGCCCGGCAAACGCCAGCGGCTGGATTGCCAACGCTGGATCACGGTATTGCTACAAGACAGCGACCACAGATGTGTGATGGTCATCTAGTGACAATACAACATCTGGAACTGCAGTTACAACTTGAAGTGTAATGAGTCCTTATTTGCATTTAACCTGCAATAAAAATCATTATATTTTCATTGGCCCCCCCCCCTTTTTTTTTTATTTTTGAGGAAAGCAAAACTGGATGGGAAAAGGTACTTTCAAATTTGACGAGGCTGTAAAAAAGTGTTCTCAGGTCCAAGGAGACCCCCAATGGTCAGCCAGCTACGTGTAACAAGAAATGCATTCAATTAAACTGGTCTAAGCAACTACTCCACGACTTACACAGAAAAATACACTTCTCAGTAAGTTTTATTGTCGCTGGCTTTTGCATAAAACACCTCACTGCATCTACTTATTATTACTCCTCTACCTAATCTACCCAACCGTATCAAGCATGCACCTTTTGCAAGTTCCTGGAACATGATCAACTAGAAGAAAAAACAATTAAAACCAAGGAGTTATTGGTAAAAGGAGGAGCTGTATTTTTTCCAGGGATGAGCAAGATGCACTGGTAGCAAAGTACTTCCTATAATCTTCCATTACAGGGTGAAGGTTTTAATAAAAAGAAATAAAAAGAGCTCACATTTTGATCTTTTCCCAGAGCTAGACATGGTTTAATTAGCTTGATCTCATTATGTAAACTGGAGAGGAAAAAAGAACGCCATTAAAGCAATATCCCACTGGCAAATGAGACAACCTTGACATCAGCTAAGATATTTTCTTGGAAAAGTCTCCCCTGCCTGCGATGCAGCTTCCACACCTCTTCCTCATCACAAGGTCTTCATCATCCCACCTCTTCCAGCTGCCCTGCTCAATTCAACGGCATTTCTTGGTTTCTGCTCCCCTGCAAGCAGCCTGAAAAATGCCGGTAGTAAAAAAATCGAGCTAGATGTTGACTTGGTTCCATTTAGCCCGAGATCATTCAGCATGTTCTTTAGAAAAGATCAACTGGAACTAAACATTGCCATAATATACTCCATCTGTTAAAGTACATACTTTTGTAATAACACATTTAGAATTCAGTAAGAAAAGCGAGAATTACAAACAAGGTGTCCATAATGAGCCTCAATATAATTATTAAACCAGATAAAGTAGGCCTGGTTTTCAATACAAGAAAGTTATTTGTACCTTAATGATAATGAAATGTAAAAAGCATCTGTAATTTCCGCTGAAATGTATTGCAGAAAGTCAACTTAGTGCATGTCACTTTGTTAAGACTATTCTTATTATTGTGTTTGCAGTGACAGCAAAATGCTTCTTAGTTCCAACTCCTGGGATATATAAAAATATGATTAGAGCACTATAACAATACAACAATGGATTAATTTGCCCAACCATTACATTTGGATCTGAAAGATTTTTGTAATTTATTTTACCAACTGAAAGGTGGTTATTTTGGGATCTTGGCTCATAACAAAGTAGTTCAGTGTAGCATTTTGAGATTTTTTTTAATATTCCAGCACTGGCAACGCTGCAAGGTTATGGTGATTCTCACCCCTTTGCCGGTCACCCTGAGCTTTTGTGCTAGCCCTCTGCCGTGCCTTACCCTGTGATTTAGCTTGGGCTGCTCACTCAAAAGGGCATCACGCATCCCACAGCCTGCAAAACAACAAGGCAGCGTCGATTTAGCTGGTAAAACCGCTACCCAAGTTAAAAGAAAGTGTCATTTTTGGGAGATGCTTAACAATAGTACCCACACCAGGAAAGGAGAGCATAAAGAACTAATCAGTGTCGAACAGTACAGCTAACAAACGTAGACCAAAAGGTGTTGAGAAATCTGGCCTGAAGGGCAGACGATAGAAAGGAAAATAATTAATAACTCATCTGCTGAATGTCAGTGGGAGCCATCCTCTACAACTGCAAGATTAGCATGGAATAATCACAGATTATTAGCAAATTCATGTGCTCATTCTCAAGTTAAATCAATGCCGTTTAGAAGGGGGTGGAAGTTGCCATTTTGGCCTAAAGTGGGGACCAGAACTGAGGTTTATTGACAAGCAAAAAGCCCCTAGGACCTCAATTATGGTGCCATTCAAAAGGAAGCGAGTATGTGCTCACGCAGATGGAGGAATAGACCCACAATCAGAAAAAAACCTAAACCAGAAACGCGCAACACTGGTGCGATACCGCAGACAGGACCATCAAACAGACCTGCCAGCACTCTCCTCTCGCCACCAGCGTCACCACAGTTTGGTTTGACTGGACCCAAATTCCACTTGTTACACCAAAACCCCTTTCCAGCCTCTCTGCCTCAATCCTGCCTGCTCCTCTGATGACTCTCTCTCTTAAATTTACTCCTCTCCTGTTTTCTTCCAGGTGCCCCGGCTGCTGGACCCGGAGACCACCCTGCTCTGAGCACCTCTCCCAGGATAACGTTCCCGCGCTGCTCAGCACATCACGTTGTATCTGCACTGCCAGGCGCAGGGGTACAAATGCTTCCTTAGCCAAATACGAAGAGTTGGCAGGACCCAGTTTAAGGCTGAGCTAAAGGAAAAGCATTCCAGCAGGGTTTCAGGAGGTAAGCCGTGTACTTCGGGAACGCCACCGCCGAACCACACATGGGTGGCCCAAGCCAGCTCTCCTGGCATCAGCCCGGTCTTAGGAGCACAGTTCTGACCCCTGGGGTCTTGTCCCATGGAGACCCAAAGGCAGGAGACAGAGGCTTCTCCAACCGGTCTAAATCCATGACAGAGGAGGCTCAAAAATATGGAAAAGACTATCTTCTACAGGAACTACGTGGTAAGTTTAGTGACATGAGAAAATAAATATAAGCGCTATGTTTCCACAAGTCAAGACTATGTTCTCAGTTTTACAATCTTGTTTTACTCTTTGTACTACACCGTAAACTTAGTCTGGCAGCCTCGCCACCAGAAAAATGAAGTCTTTCTTCTTATTTTAAACGTTGACATCTGGCATTAGCCTTCGCTGCCCTTTCCCCAGCCCCTCGAACCATGCCGTTTCTTCTCATCTGCCCTGAACGCACCACACACACCCCAAGATGATGGTGCCGCCTGGGTTAACAAGGACAGAAATTAATTCAATGTCCCTTTTAATTGCAATGGCAAGGCAGAGAAAAGAAAGTGCAAAGGGATGCTTTAACTTGCTCACGCTCTCTGCTTTTAGCCAACACAGACTGTCATGCCGTAACTCAAGAGGCACGGCACACTGACACTGTAAAAACCGAGTGCCAATGTCGGCCTTCCACGGATTTAACCCATCGCATTCAGATAACATAACTATTTCGTTTTTAATCATTGTTTCACTAATATACTCAGCTTTTAGGCAACGAGACTTATTATGCAGCAAATTGCCCAAATCTTGCAACAGGCTTTTTTTTTTTTTCCTAGAGGAGATTTTCAGGGAGTAAGAAATTTATCTTCTCCTCAGCTTCCTGCATAACTGTAGCTATTTTGCAATTAATTTTTATGTTTATTTTGGGGTTTTACAAAAGTCAGTTTGGCCAAGTATAATATGCACATGCCCTTTCCACTTGAGACGCAGGTAAAACAGACCAGAATCTTCGAGGCTATGATGGAGTCAGGCTCAGCGACATGCCTGTTAAAAAGTGTCAGAGAAGTTTTCAGAAAAGTCACATTTTTTAATTAAAAAGTCATACCAAAAAAGCCTATAAAGGATCTATTCCAGATTTTCTCCGTGGAGAGTTTGGGGCAGAAGCTACTGGGCGAGGATTACAAACAGGATGTGCAACTGGCATCTCAAAACAGGCACTAGGCAGGAAGGATGGATCTAAATAAAATTTTATTTTCAGAGGTTTTGAGTAGTATGAAATGCCGCGGCTCAGATCTATTTGTAGTATTTGATGATGGTTTTGTCCCCTCCCCAGCCTGCACCAAGTCTGATTTATAAGCTACACAGCAGGATAGCACGGATTTCACAAAGGAAGAGGAGCATCAAGGACAAACGCAGGTATGTGTGCGTGCAGAGTCGTCTTACAACACTTCCTGCCCTGCCTTCCATACGAAGTCATATGAGCTTCCCATTCATTACTATCGGTGCTCTTGCTGGATTTGGACGATTGCCTAACTGCCTCTGTTGCCAGAAATCCAAAACATCAGAGGGGGGATTCATCTGATGCCTTGACAGCTCCGGAGCTGGGCTAAGGAGGGAAGGGGAACCCAAAAAACCAAATACCGTGATGGAGTCCTCTCACGCCCTTCCCGGCTGCCGCTGCAGCAGGAGCCGCTAAGGGAGGTACGGCGAGCCGCGCCTCTCCCGCGCGCTTGCTGCGTTACCGAGGATGGCTTTCACAGTAGCAGTGGCAAACGCAGCTTTGCCTGTATTTTCTTTGTCCGCGCCACAGGAGCCAATTGTCATAATAGAGCAAAACTGTATTTCCATACTGGCAAAGCTCTCCCACACAGAAACCGTTTAAGTCTTGTTTATATGGTGCTCACTCATCCAAAGAGTTAGCAACTAGAGAACAAGAGAGGCTTTGTACCTCTATGCTCTCAATGTTAAAAATTGATTTAGCATTAATGGTTTCAAAGAGATTAAAATCCAATTTTGTAAATTGTGGTGGGTTGACCCTGGCTGGACGCCGGTGCCCACCAAGCC
>NW_010526305.1:0-3764 GCF_000687285.1 Phaethon lepturus
CACATGGGTTATTACATAACTGTGGTCATATCTGCATTGCACTGCTCAGGTTTTGTTGCCGTTGTCAAATCTGAACATAAGGATTTTAGTGACAATGGTTGCACTGGCAAAAACATCTTCTCTGGGGTGCATACAGATGTTTAATACAGGGGTGTAACACTTACTTCTGTTTCCAGCAACAAAAAAAGTTTAGAGCTCCCCATTATGAAATAGATAGAGACACATAAAAGTGGGTGGTAAGTATTTGCTAACTCTGTTTCACAGCAGTGAGTTTAGCCAATGTTAAGAGCAGTTTATGTAACATTAACAACTACATTTGTTGTCGATAGTAAATTAAATTAATTCCTCTGTTATTTGGTCACATTTAGTGAGCATATATTACACTCATTTATCAAGCAGGAAACTGGAGGATGAAAATGGTTAAGGAAGAATTTTTGTTCCCTCTTAATGAATTGTTGTTGTGGACAACTCCTCCAACATCAGGCATTGTAAAGAGGACATATTACCTGGAACTCCAGATTTTATTAAAAAGGCACTGAAACTTCACCTCATGGGTTACATGCCCAACACGCTACCTGTCGTTCTCAGCCAGGGCTTTGCTTAAAAAGGAATATGTATTCACTCGGTGTATACTCAGACGGCGAGACTGTGCCAGAATGAGGATTGCCTGCCAAAATACGAAGCGAAGCATGCGTTCTGAATGCTGAGTGAAATCCAGAGATAGAAAAGAATTTCTCTGTTAAATGTGAGGTGAGTGGGAAGTTTGCTGTAGTTCATAGCTTGTCAGAGTGGTTAAGGTAAAGCTATGCCATTCTGTCACCATTCTGCTGGTGAGGAACAGGCAGTGGTCTGCCTCCAGGCCGGACGTTGTGTGGGCTCGGTGCTGCTCAACTGCACGGGAGGCAGAGAAACAGACATCACCTGGGCTTCCAAGGAGTTTCCTGTGAAAACACGGGACAATCCAGATAGGTTAGCTTCCTGGACAGTGAGACACCTTTGCTATAAATGGTTATTCTAATGGCATCTGAAATGAGAAAAATGTAGAATTATTGCTTGATTTATGGAGTGGGACATACTGAAACTTCTGATCTTTTTATAACAGCTTCACTGACTATACCTTGTCATTACCAATAGAGCTAAATCCTAAACTGCAGTAAATCAGCCTGCCAACTTCAACGTTTCTGGTCCTCAGCATTTCAAGTAAAAGAGAAATGATGCTGAGGGAGAAATACTGTCACAGTTTTTTTTCTAAGAGATGGTCGTACTTGGATGATACAGTGTAAGCTGATGTATAGGCTGGAACAGAAAAGACTTCAGAAGATCAATGAGAGAATTTTATGTCCTAAAAAAATGCCATGGGACTAAAACTGCATACAGGAAAAACCTTGATGTGAAAGATGACCAAACCCAACACAGAGTAGCTTTTATTTTAAAATAAAGTGTTGGCCAATGGAATTCAAACTACATTAACATTTGTTAAATGCAAGCAGAAGTATTGAGGCTTACCCCCTAAACCCTCAATTTACGGAGAAAATTCTGAAGCCCTGTTGCCATGAGGTTTGGGTTGGTTTTGATTTTTCTTGTCGTTAGATAACTGATCAGTTCAAAGGAAATGTGAAAGTGAGTTTATTGCAGAAAGATTGACATGTCTTCTTTGTCTTGGATGCCACGTTATTAGAAAAGGCATGTACCTGGAAGCTGGAACTTTCTTGTCCAATGTGAACAATGTTAAGTGTCTGGGGCTGTTAGAGATTTGCGTCTGGTTTCTTTGTCTTTGTGGATCATTTGAAATCAACAGTGCTGTATAGTTGTATGCAGTAATGGAAGGATCACTGTTTCAATGCATTTAGGCATTAGAGAAACCCATTCATAATTACAGGGACCACAAAGTCAAGATCTATTGGGATGAGAAGGACACCGTGTGTTCTTTGCCATATGGGATTGATTAGACAAATCAAGCTTTGCATTAGGCACTAGACAGAACCAAAACTTTACCAAGCTGGGGAGAGCAGACCAGTGGATTCCTGTCTCCATTACCCATATCTTTAAGGACTCTTTTAAACCATGTGTGTGATCCAAAACCCAAGAGATTGCTGTGATCTTCAAAGAAATTCAAAGACATAAGCAAGTTCCCATCGATTTTATATGTCGGCTACCTTTTAAACAGAGTCCCATGTGCTCACAGCTTGGCACAGAGGGGTTTGCCATGGTCCTGCTCCCTTTTGTCAAGGGGGTGACTGTGTCTCTTTTGCTCACTCTTTTGCTTTTTTTTTTTTTTTTGGTCTTCCCACTCATTCTTCTTGTGTAACTTTACCCACTCTTGCCTTTTGGATCATCACAGTGCTCACATTCTCACCTAAAATTGTGCCTGGCTCACAGTACTACAGAAAACTTACAATTTAATGTTACATCACTTTAGTGCACCTGTATTCAAGTTCAAGGCAAGATAATACTCATTTTATCCTGATTAGTACATCTGTGTGCCATAGGTGAGACAGGCCTCTGCTTTGCTAGAGTACTGACACACCTATGAATATCTAGTCCTTTCTCACAGAGTTGGAGGATTGCAGTTAGAGCAGAAGGATTTCTTCAGAATCCAGAACTTCTTTCATGGATAACTTGAAGCGTAAGAGTCATTGGGAAATTAACTGTGTGACTTTCTTGTGAAAGAACAAGAATTACTCAAGTTAAATCCTTCTTCAAATTGTGTGACTGTTTAGCTGGATGACTGTCTTGGGGAAAACATGAAAAATATAAGTTCATTGACCTGCACAGAAGTGCTGTTTCAATTTTTATGTATACAATTAATCATATTTAATAATTTAATAGCAGTTGCAAGTACATTTTAAAAATTGATATTTCAATATTGCATTTTGTAACTTATTTTTCCAACATCTAATCAGAACTTTTCCAAAATTTGTTTGAGAGTAACCTCGTTACAGCCCTCAGAGTTTTTTCTCCCATTTTTATGTCTGACCGTCAAAATGAAAATTGTATCCCCAGCTGGGGTAGTGGGGAACTGCAAAATTCAAATCAATACACGCTAACTGATCTCGTCCTTAAGCAAACAATGTCTACCACATTAAATGTGACCAAGAATGAGTTTAATGAAGTGCATATGAAAATAAGTACAATAACAGCTTATCTTTTATTTAATACAGGATTCAAAATTTGCATAAAATAAGCATAAACTTCTGTAAATGAAGTTCATTTATATGTATTGCATTTAAAGAGATTTTTTTGTAAAATAAAGAGCCACCCAACCTAACCAAAGTGCAACACAGAATATGTGCAGTACACGGAATTCCGCAACAAGATATGACTCTTTCTGTCCTCTGTTATTTCCAAAAGAAGGTAACATTGTGAATGGGAGAATCAAGCAAATGACTTGATTATCTTGCCATGTCTTTCTGTTCTCTGTAACAAAAAATGTTCAGGATGACTAAAAAATGAGATGAAAGTTTCACTATGTATATGTATCAGTTTCCTGATACTGTGTCTGTGCTACAAACAGGCATGTACAACTTCAAATTCTCACCAGGGAGTAACATTTCATCCTTTCATAAAACTCACCAAACATCGCACAAACTGACGACAGTGTACTATAACACAATGAGATCTTTGCGTGTCCTTTAGCACTATTGTTTATCACTCTGTAGTTTAAGGTCATATTTACATGGAAGTTGAAACAACTATAAAAGATTCTGCAGTACAGCAAAAAGATTCCCATGTTATAAAAAAAAAGAGCCAAAACTATCACTGCA
>NW_010526305.1:4034-4237 GCF_000687285.1 Phaethon lepturus
ACTGTTGGGCCCCCCCTCGTCCCCAGGCGCCAACTCTCTCCTGGGCTTCACAGAAATAGCAGGGGCTGACGCTTGGTGTGGGGTCTCAATGGCAGCTTTCTCTTGCCTGGGATGAACAACCCCAACTCTCTCAGCCTGTCTTCGTAGGAGAGGGGCTCCAGCCCTCTGATGGTCTTCGTGGCCCTCCTCTGGACTCGCTCCAA
>NW_010526306.1:0-37498 GCF_000687285.1 Phaethon lepturus
TGGAGGCCCCGCGGCAGCAGGAGCTCCCTGCGGCCGGGCGATGCTCCCCCGCGCACCGGCCCAGAACGGTGGCGAACATCCTCCGGGAGCTGGTGGAGAAGCAGCAGCTTTCTGAGGAAACCGTGAGTTTGCTGCAGGCCCAGTTTTCAGGTACTGCTGGGGGCGTTTGTTAAGGCAGAGTGCTTCAGGTTCTGTACTCCCTTGCGTCAGTTTTATGTGTTTGTTTGACTTTGTGATACCGGTAATCCCAGATTGTTGGACTTCTAGGTCCAATGCTATAGCACAAAGGCTTTGCGATTTGTAGGTCCAAAAGCAACAACCAATCCTGCAAAACATTAAAATTTCCCTGAAAAATTCAATTACTTGAGGCTGGCTATAGTGCTTAGGTCAGACCTATAACCAAGACTGTTAGATCAAACCGTGCCATTATTCAGCTGATGGATGACTCAAGAATAGAGTATATTTAACTAGGAAAACCTTGTCTTTTGTGCTGTCCAGGAGTGAGCTCTGTTAACATTGATAATATAACCCAAAGAAGCCATTTCAAATTGCTGAGTCAACTGTAAGTTAATGGCTTCTCTCCTGTTATGTCTATTTTTAAGCAGCTGCATTTAAGATACAGTCTTTACTCAAAGCTGTGGATGACATTAGATAGGAAAAGAGGGGAAAAGATGTGTTGTGGACCTGGCCACTGCCTGGCCCTGGAGAGGTGAGGCACAGTAATAGTGTTACTGAGTTGTACACTTCACACCAGACTTCAGGACCCAGTGGCTCCGGAGGTCTCCCTGTTGCCTTGTATTCTGCAATGTGTTTGTTTTATGCATCCCTCTGTTAAGTTATCAGCTATTTATTTGCTTCATTAAATCTGACCTCCTGTTTTTTTTTTTTAAGCAGATTTGCCTTGTGAGTTGCACAGCTGGAGGCAGATGTCAGAATACTCACCAGAAATGAGGCAATTTGCTTGTATTCTCCACCTCTACCATGTTAAGGCCTATGATTATCTACGGAAGATTTTGCCCCTCCCTCATCCTTACAGCCTGACAAAGCAAGTTTCTATTAATTCATTTATTCTGAATGTGTTTCCAGGTACTCATGTAGAAATAGGTGTAACAGATCTGTCCTGAAAACATTCAGCAGTAGTTTTTCCGTGCTTTGTTTTAGTAACAGAGGTGGAGTGGGAAGCAAATGACAAGAAATACTGATACCCCTCATCTCAGAGATCTGGTAGTTTTCGTGCATGTGGGTCACAGCATGAGAATTACACATTCCTCATATCAACAATTTTAGGATAGTTGTGGAGTTTGCTAAGTATTCACAGAGGAGTACAGGGCCTCAGCTTCTGTAGAGTCTATATGTGTTTTACTGTTCACTGGGGAGGAAGGAGGAATACAAAAAAGCAGAGGTGCTTTACCACACTGGCACATGTGCAGTTTGAGGATGCCCAAGAGACACACACTGTGTCCATGCCAGCCTGTGGGGGTTTCACACAGCTTCCTCCAAAGAATGTTCTCGAAGAAGTGCCAGGAGGTAGTGAACCGAGCATTCTACATGGGCTGCCAAGGCTTTCACATCTTCTAAACTGGATTAAGATGTACAGTGTAGAAAAAGCCAGTTGGGAAGGAGAGCAGCCTGGTGTTGCTGGCCCTCTGCATAGCCTGATTTGCACTTCTGTGTTTGGTTTAGTTTTTTGGGGTTTTTTTGCCTGTTGTCCTGATCTCCTATACATTGGAGAAGCAGGAAGCTGTTTTGTTACTTCCCATCACTAGGGTGTAAGAAAAGAAACTCAGACTGTGTATTGAGAAAGGCAGGGCTGCTTGCTTTATACTCTGGTGTCTTAGCCTGCTCTGCAGCTCTGGACATGGCTGACCATGTTGTAAGTGGTAAAAGGTGCTGACTGTTCTTTCAGTTTTCTCAGAATCAAGTCTCCTGATTGTATCCTCCCTTTTTTTCCAGTTGGCTGTCTAACAATGAGGCTGCTGCAGGCTTCAGCAATGCAATTTTTCTCGACCTTCAGGAAAAGGTGGAGAGAGGGGAACAGGCCTACCGCTACTGTGCCCTGATGGTACAAGAAATGTCCCTACAGAAGCAGCAGGAGTGGGACCCTCAGACCCAGAGCCTGACAGGCTTTGTTGACTTGGGAGCAGGTGTCCTTGATGCTGACGAAGCTCCACTGGCCTCAGAAGCGATAATCCTCATGGCAGTTGGCGTCTCAAGTCCCTGGACAGCTCCACTTGGCTACTTCTTCGTGAACAGTATGACCGGCCACTTACTTGCTCAGCTGCTTCGTCAGACCATCACTAAGCTGAACAACATCAGCATCACAGTGCTGGCTGTGACGTCAGGCACCACCGCTCGTGGTGCTGAGACCGCCAGAGCTCTGGGGATCAGGTTAGATCCTGAAAGGATCCAGTGCACTTTCCAGCATCCACCTGGCTCTGCTCACAGCATCACGTACTTCTTCGACATTTGCCATGCACTCCAGCTGATAAGGAATGCTCTGCAGTGCTTCCGGAAGATTGAGTGTCTCAGTGACACTGTGCAGTGGCAGCATGTGGTGGAGCTGGCAGCTTTACGGGAGCAGAGGGTGTTAGAGCCATGCAGTCCCAAGTCAGGCAGACCTGGCAGTGAGAGTTACCACCTGAAGGTCAACCTTGCCACCATGTTGTTCAGCGAGGGTGTTGCTGATGCGCTGGAACACCTTCAGAAGCTGGGCCTGGCCTCATTCCAGAACTGCAGTGGTACAGTCAGGTTTGTGCGTTTTATGAGCCATCTGTGCGACATATTTCATGGCAGAGGCCCCTACAGAAGGGGACTGAAGGGGCCTTTGCTAGCTGGAAATTACACCAAAATAAGCCAGCTCTTTAATGAGGCCAAGAGCTTCTTCATCACCTTAACAGATTCGATGGGGAGATACATTATTAGGAGCAAACGCAAACTAGGATTTCTGAGTTTCTTGTTCAATGTTGAAAGCCTCAAGTGGCTTTACGTCAACTATGTGTGTCCAGAAGGCACTCCTTCCCACCACATCCTGGCCTCCGCCTTGACCCTTGACCCACTCGAGCTGTTCCTCGGGGCCCTCAAGCAAGCCTGCGGCAGTAGTGGGAGCCCCACTTGCACTGTGTTCCGGGCTGCTTATCACAAACTGCTGGCCAGCTGTAGCCTCGCACCAGTCTCACCACATAGTGGTATCTCTGGCACTATGAGCTCCTTGGACATATCTCTGTCTCGTAGGAGAGATCTGACCCTTGGCAGCATTCGTGCTCAGATTAACCCAGGTTGTGGGAGGACACTGGCAACAGAGTACCCCTGTTGTGCAGGCCTTCTTTTGCATGGCTCTGCACTGAGTAACGCGCTGACAGACCTATCACTGTATGCACAGAGTGTTACTTGTGCTGCAGGCATTGTTGCTGAGCAATTAGCCTCTGACTTGCAATGCGAGGCTTGTCTTGCTTCCCTGTTTGAGTCAGGTGAGAGCAGGCTAAGATGTGGGTCAGTGCTCTACATAAAAAAGTTAGGTGGAGTGAGTCTGCCCTCAGCAAGTGTGTACCACATAACAAGCATTTTGGAACAAGTCCTAAACAGGTATGGCAAAGTAGAAGACTCTAACAAAAACACCAAGCTATGGCATTTGTCTCTAGAACAGAAAGTCTTCCAGGAGCTTCTGGGAGAAAATCCCCTCTTCCCCACCCTCACAAACCATTTATTTGATAGAGAGTTGTGCATCAACAATCACTACACAATCTTAGTAAAGGAAATAACACGATGTTACCTAAACATCAGAATAAACCATGCCAAACACCTGAACTTGGAATACCATTGTGGAAGGCACAGACTGAAGATACTGAAGGGTAAACATTTGTTTCCATCACCACTGGGTAGCTGTCAGTCAAGCCAAACCCATGCAGGGTCATGAGTACTCATTGCTGTTCCAAGGATGGCTGTCCCTTATGAGGCTCAGTAATAGACAGTTCAAGGCAACACATGCAAGGAAATGATGTGGTGTCTTCATATGATTTTGCCAGCAAAACTGGTGTTGATAAGCAGTGATGTGTTGAGCCACTCAGTTTGTCTGAGCAAAGCAAGAAGTTCATCTGATGCTGTGTTCCATCTAGCAATCCTGCAAAGCAGCCACATATTTCATGAGACTCGCATGGCAGATCAGGATGAGCAATGGTTGCTCAGGATGCCTGGGAAAGTGGTAGGGGACACTGCAGAGTGTCCCCTGGAGATGCTGGGTGGCTTAGTGCTGTGAGTACTCTTGCCAAGAGGAAGTTGAGGCATCTTCCATATGGTTGGTGGCATCATGTGTGCTGGTGATTTGATTTCACCAAAGCAGATCTGCTTTAAAAAAGCTGAGGCAAGAAAGGTTGCAGAGCTTTTACTGAAAGAAAATAAAGATGTGAAAAGAAAGTGACACTCAAGTTGTACACGAGTTCTATAATCTCTACTCCATGTCTCATCAAACAGCTAAACAAGCTGTTTCAGTCTAGATCCCCTGGAGGCAGGACTACAAAAATCAAACTGCACCCCTAAAGCCCCATGTTTTACATGTGAGGTAGTGGATGCTAAGCAGAGAGGCTGTTGTCCATGATGGTGGGAGGGCAGTGCTGAGGCTGGGGACAAGCTGTTGTGCCCAGCAGCACCCAGGGGCACTGACACCGTACCCTCTGGGCAGGAACCCCAGGCACCAGCACTGGTGCTGTAGCTGGGCAAGCTTTTCAGGTCCCATTACACATTCCCTTCCTCCCAGAGTTGGCAGGTGTCCTGCAGCCCAAGGCATGAGGCAGTCTCCTTTTCAGATGTTTCCCCTGATTACTTGAATCATAGATTTGATGCCACCAAGTAGGACAGGCTTCTTCAGTCAGTTCATTTCTATGGCAAGTAAGCTGCCTTGGTATGCAGTGCTTTACCTGAAATAGCAAAGTTTCATATAACTGCTGCTCAATGGCTTAGCTTTGCCGTGCAGAACAGCAGTTGCATCCATAGAGATGGAAGGCAACTACTTCTCACAAAACTCTGGCTGTTCAGTTACTTTTGAGCTGCATGTTAGAGATGGTATGAAAATGGTGATCCACCATGTCCCAGGGCAGGAATATTTTCAAGGTGCTATTCTGCCTACCAGTGACTTGATGAAATTGTCCCTGGGTGGTTTGGGTTCTTCCTCCTCCGCTTAGTCCTACTCACAGTGGGAACAGAGCTCCTGCATGCAATTCCTCAACCTCTGAGAGAAGTAGTACGGCAGAACTTCATGTGTTCTCTGCTAGGAGCAGCAAACCAAAGCCTCTAGACTTTTTTTTTCCCCAGTCCAATTACCTACGCAAAAAAACATGTTGAAGCTGTCATTGCCATGGAGCCATTCCAGCAACAAGAGACTCTGCAGGAAACTATTTCCCACCCATATATATGCAATTTTTAGGACAACTGGAAAAATGCTGCTGAAATCCCAGTGGTAGATTGGTTGCGCTCACGTAATGTTGTAAAATTTGCATTGCCTAGACTTCCAGCCCCAATCTGAGCTGAGCCATAGGGAACAGGCACTAACTCACTGTGCATTTTTTTTTGGCTGAACATAAAGCCTGCTGCCAGTTCCTGTTTACATCTGAGGGAGTTTGTCTTGCTCAATTCATACTGAGCCTCCTCCTGAATGGAAAGCTTTTGCACAAAGATGTACAAAAGCTGGGGTGAAGTTGTGAACATGGCAGGCGTGCTGCACACAGGACTTCCCAACCTCAGAATTGCTCATGGGTTTTGTGCAGTCGCTGCCGATCGGTGCACTGAGCCCGAGACCGCTGCACATATAGGCTGACGTCAGGCTCTGTGCATTCCTGTGGCTGGCCTACCCGTACCCATGACCACCACAGTTCACACATCCATTTGTAATTCACTGAAATATTGGTGACTGAGGTTTTCAAGAGATGTTGAGGGAAGTCTTAGAGGGCTTGGTAGGATAATGTTTGAGCAAAAAGCACATTATTAGAAAAAAGTGTGGCAGTTCTCTCATTAACAAAGCTACCCAATATTATAAAAAAGCTTGACAGTTGTTACAGGAACCCTGTACCAATTGCCATTATTTTCCAAAAATACAGACCTGCTGTTGCCCACCAGAGATACTGCTGGCTGTACTCACACTGCAAGAACTGTCAGGTTTCATTGGAATTTTTCATCACTTATAACTCCACACTTGAGACCAAGTGATTTTCTGCACCACTCCTTTTCCCACAGTGTCTTTTGGACACTGCTTTCTCTTCCCAGCAACTCCTTGTTCAGACATTCACCATTTCTGTCTGAAACACCCTCACTCTTGCTAGCATGATGCCCTGCGTAAGGTCCATACAAACCCACCCCTAAGTCACTTTGAGCACCTCATTGCTTCTTTCAGTCCTCTACTGCAGCCTAAAGTAACCAACAGTAAGCTTTCTCTCGGGGCAGCTAGTGTGCTAGGAGTGAAAAGCTCAGTCCAGTAACATCTTCCATTCATTCAGTATCCTAACAATGCTCCTAAGAATCCCTAAGCATTGATCATGTACTATGTTTACCAAGCTGCTAAAGAGAGATGAACGTAGAAATTGGATGCACAAAAATAAAACCAGGTTTTACTTTGCAGAAACAAACCACAAGCTCTCTTAACTGACTTGTATTCCTTAATGCAACTGAGTAATACAGCTTTGCAAGAGCTGCTCACAAACTTCCTCCCCAAGAGACAAACTAAAGACACAAATGCCACAAGAAAACAGTGCCTTGCATGATAACAAACAGTCTAAGGCTCTTGACAAAGCTTTGCCTCAAATTTTTGCCCAGGGTCCTCCATGAGCTCTATGTAGCACCCTGCTGTCCTCAAAGATGCTGCAGAATGGACTTGCACATCTTTCTGCTCAGTCTGAGCCTAACTCTTGTCCAGCCAGTGCGTGTGAAAAAACTATGCTTTCTCATTAAAGAGTTTAAAAGAAATTATCACATGGGCTCAACTACCTGGAGCTGGCTTGGTTGACACATTTGGATCTTTATGAACTGTGCCACAATGTGCCATAAATTGCTATGCGTGGACAGTACACCAGTAACCAAGGGTTTATCTCTGATAGGATTCGATCTCATATTGAAAATCCAAGCCAGTACTTGCATCAGAAGTGGGCCTAGTGTTAATAGATTTATTCTGATATTTCAGTGAAAATCTTCTGTGTATATTTGTCAGTGCTGAAGGAGTAAAAAAAAAAAAAAATTCGTATTTACAGAATAGTATAAATGTTTATTTTTCTTTGTGATTTATCTGACTGTTTTATTTGTACAATATAGAAAAGTGTATTCTTTGAATAGGTCTAGTAAATATAAATTTAATTTTTCTACTTTCAGATGTAAACAGAACTAGAAAATGAACCCTTGCCCCATTCCCAATTATTTTTATCTAACTGGATGAACTTGACTGTAAATCTCGTCCAGCAGTTTGATGCAAATGGCTAAGGAAGTACAAAAACCAATTCACACATTCTACTCCAGGGAGAGAGGAGAGAGGAATCCAAGCTTAATTTTGAGAAAGCTTGTTCAAAACAAAATAGAAGAACTAAGAGCTTTTGATTGCACCTTCAAAGTCTTTACAAGCAAAATATTCTCAAGCAATGCCATCATACATAATTACAACTGTAATCTAAATTTCACAAGTGTTTTTGCACACTGTATATAAATACACATCACAAAAGGTGCAATTTATAGTAAGACATGGAATATATACAAAATTAACATGGATTGAAGTCTAAACAAAAGAAGGCATATTGCAATCTGTTTGAAAAATAACGTAAGTATTACTTTATTCACTTACACTAATTTACATTTATACAAATCTTACTGGACATACTATATTAGGTCACTAGAAGTAAACTGAATATCCGCACTATCTACATGTAAAGTTACTGCACTGATTTTTTTTTTTAGTAAATCCAAGTCCTAATTATGAAAAAAATGGCATTTACTTACATGAGAGGTGGACTCCCTTTTCAAAGATTTACACAAATATACTTGTTATTTATGGTCAGGGAGATGTTAATAGCAGACAGGACCTTCAGAGAGTGACTAGCAGGTCAAACCTTGTCTGCACTGACCACTCACTGGGCCTGCCACCACTGCTGGCCATCTCCCAGGCCCTTCACACCCCCAAGGCATTTCACAGAGGCACCAGAGAAGTGTCAAGGAGAAAGGGCCTTCTGCTCAGTGCACAGGACCGTGGGATGAAGACAGGAGTAGAGGCATCCTCTCATCCTATTGCCGTCACACATGTAGGCACTTAGCTCTGCTGCTGGTTTGTCTAGCTTCTACCTTTCCCCAGCCCGGCCCTGCTAGAAAACTTGGAGGAAGAGCTCTGCTGCATTTCCCTATATTTACAATTTTACATGAGGAATACAAAATCCCTTTTGGAAAAACCTAGCTAGCTCAGGCTGCAGTAAGACAGGTAATAAAAATGTCAGTGATTAAACATGCTTATTGACATCCATGGCAGGTAAGTAACCTACCAGGTTAATTTTGCAAATATGTCCCACTATCAAAAATGTGATCTGAGATTGCCTGTAACAAATACTGAAAAACTGCCCTGCCCAAGTCTATACACAGCTCTAGTTGATTCCCCCTGTCCCCGCTGCTTTGTGTAAAAGAATCCATCTGTCTGTTTTTGTAGCAATCATGATTCCGTGCTAGTGCGCTCTCTGATCACAGCTCTCACAGTCATTCTGAACAACACTAAAAAAAAACCCCTTACACCAAGTAAATTTCCAAAATAGAGAAGCAGTATCCTGAAGACCCACAACCAGGCTGAACATGATCCCTACCTGCATTTGCAAGTTGATTTAGATGCAGATTGTCTCAAGTCCTTATTAAGACAACTATGGTTCCACTGTCTCAAGCGAACTCAGCTTCTCAGACTTAAAACACTTTTCCAGGGTTACAGCTCGATCCTAGAAAACACAATAGACTGCACAGCCTTACTTCCAGTGAGGGATTAGGGTGCTGCAGACCTCTGAAAAAGCAAGCTTCACCTAAGCAACAGCATCCATCTGCTGCACGCTTAGGTAACCCTGTACACTGGGCAGACAGTCCAGCATTGTGGCATGGCTACTCTTCCTCACTTTTGAGAACAGGTCACTGTCTTAGCCTTCCAATTCCAGCTTAAGAAACATCTGAGCTCTCAGCCACATTCCTATCAAAAAACTCCCATTAATTCCATTTGCCTCTAAACGCCTTGGGCCCTGCTCCAGCAAGATTCTCCACCACTTGCCCAATGCTAAGTCCGCAAGCAACCCATCTATTTCACAGTGCTCCATGCACTAAAGAGACATACTGTTTCAGGTGCTAAATACAACTGCTACCTCCCATTTAGATACTCATTTTTACACACTTCCTTTCAGAACTATCTTGAATACACTGATACTTCCTTATTACGGGCCTGTTGCCAAAAGTGTCACCTGGCTGTTGACATCACCCGTGTTTTCCTGTATGCACAAAGTGATGCAACTCCATACACTGTAAATAATATATATTATAATAATTTATATATGCCCTTCAGGCAATTATTCTGGGGGAGAGGGGAGAACACATCTAATTTTTAAGAAACCCAAGGTAAAAGCTGTACATTGGGAAGAAGAATTGACCTTTAGGCATTTTCTTAAGTAGAAGAGGATTTTGCTAAGATTTAAAAGGCTCTACATCTTGTTATAAAAGATCTTCTTGTTTCAGTCTTATGCAAGTCAATTAACAACAAGCACCAAATTAACAAATATTATTAAATCCTCTACACCAAACCAAAGTGTCCCTGTGCCTTAAGTGTTCTGTTCAGTCCGCTTTGTTGTGGCTCATGTGCACGAGTCAGCAGTTCATGGCACAAGGGTCACTTTTTGACTTCCCTGCAGAGTTAATAACTCTCATCAAACAGCGTCCAAACTCTTCCAGGATCATGCGCTCTGCTGCAGCTTTTGACTTGCCCATCTTCTCTGCTTGCTCTGCCTGTGCGAGAAGGCATTCGCAGGTTGCATCAGCTACCTCCTTTGTCACAAACGTAAAGGGCAGCCTGAAACAAAGAAATATCCACTCACTATCAGCAAAAACACACAATGCACCTAATTCCAGGGCTAGGCAACTTTTTAGTACAAGGACTGATGAGATTTCAGCTGCTCCATTGCTTCCAAGAGCCTTTAGACTACCAACAGGGAGTGAATAAGACACAGCTACAGCCAAATGAACTGGTGGGCCATTGTGCTTTGGTGCCTCCCTTCACTGATGTACATTTTGAAATACCCAGGTACATAGAACAATTCTCCAGCTTTTACTATAAGGGCAGCTCAAGGATTACATCTTCCCAGTAAATGGAACACTTGGACGTCATGCTTTCTGTTGCACATAAGCAACTATGAGAAGACAACGCTTAGTTATGTGCTTGAACAGAGCTAAGCTTGGCATACCATAGGTTCCACAGAAAGCATCGTTGTGTGAACAAAAAGCTCCCTTCATCTGAGTGCTCTTGCTTCTACAGCTTACACAGATAACACTCAAAGATGACAGCAACATACCTGTCATACATCAGAAGAAACACGTTAGAAGCAACTGAAATGGGGTGCTGCATTAACTTACTTCCCACCACCACTGCTCAGTGCTGGTGTTGGCCTTGTCAGCAGATCAGAGATCTGGGAAGATAACTTGGTCTTTGCAGCGGTCTGCTGCTGGACCCTAACTTCTGCAGCATCTGCTAAATGCATCAATGTCTTTCGCTCTGGACTTTCTTCAAAATTTTTACAGCCAATGCATTTGCATATGGAAGAACACATGATTTTTGCCTGAAAGAAAACAAAACATGAGAAACCTGTTGCAATCTTGACTCCCTTTATGATAAGCCACAATGAAAACGAGAACGTGTTTTAATCTCTTACCAATTAGCCACTAGAAGAAACCCCCACATAGTAGTTTTATCTCCAAATTTTCACCTCAATCTGAGATGCCTTCCCAGAATGGATACTTGAATCAAAGGCATATCAATGGGTTCCCACTCATCCCTTTCTTCAAACCATTGTTGCTGGTGGAATTTAGATGGTTGAGCTACAAGAGATGTCAGTCTGCCACTGTCTTTACATCTAGACTGATCAGTTAGCTGATGCAACAACAACTTTTGCTTTTTTCTTCCACAGACGTGTTCTATCCCAGAGTGTCTGTGGGATGCTGCTTCAACTCCTCCTACAGATTTGGTGCAGTAGATTTCTTTAGGAAATACTGCTCTTCAGTAAAGGACAAATCCAAGCCTAAGTTCAAAGTTGCTACATGGTTTAAAATTAAACTTAGACCACAGAAGTGATGAATTTTGCCATATACATGGCTTTCTACATGGAAAGTGCTGGAAGAAGAGATAACATTACAGTAATAGAAAATAATAGAAGAGAAAACATTATAGCAATGCAAAGAAGAGACAAAGCAAATCAGAGAAGTTGCAGCACTAAAGGGAAAAAGTCAGTATCTTTAAGATGAGATAATGCTTCGTACCTCATAACATTCACAGTAGTTTTTGAGACATCCCGAGCGTTTACAGTTACAGCCTTTGCTGTGTCTCCGATCCGATTCTCCTTCCTTTCCTTTCCCTATTTTGGGCTTGAAGGCTTCAGGGTTTCTGTCAAGGCAGGCCTGTCAATGCAGACCCAAAGGGTCAGTCACTGCATTCAGGGAGCAGAATTTAGAGGCGCAATAAAAGAACTTAAGCCTTGCACATGTGGGAGGAGATCAGGGCATTATAAACCCACTCTGCCCTGCCCGTAGCTTCAGAAGATACAAGCTAAGTGGCTTTCATCCCAGGGGCCAGGGAAGAGGCTCCTCACCTTTATTGCTTTTTGCCTATCATTTTCATGGTCCAGGTTGTTATAACAATTTGTACAGTTGCAGTTATTGCAGAATTCACCATTTGCAAAACAATCACAATACCTGAAACAGAAGATGCAGAAGGCTTTTGTAAACATGACCATTACAGTGGTATCAGTACTGATGGCAGTACTGATCCCAGTCTAGTGATATACACATGCACAAATAAGGGTAAGGGTCACCCTATGCTCAACTCCACGTGTACAAGGGGTATCAGCCTCATTGCAAGGCCTAAATCCTCTAATGCAGATCTAGTTGCTGCCTGAAGACACAGGTATAGCTCAAGGGTGTCAGTCTGAGCTGATGTTCACATAGCAGAGGTCTCCATCACAGCAAGAGAAGCTAATGAGACTTTTTTCTAGGGTGACTCGTGGGTGACTGACCCACATATTGAGGGCCATCCTGCCACAGCCACCTCACAGCCAGTTCCTGACCCAACCAGTTCAAATGAGCCTTCAGGAGCTCTCATACAGCTTTAACAAAAAGACAAACAATTCGAGTGCCAATCAACAGGCAAACTGAGTAACACAGCAAGGAGCCTTTTTTTGTTAAGTTTTGCCCATAAGCTGTTTGCAGCTGTGAACTGAGGCAGAGTTCACCAAAGCAGGGATGGAAGAACAAAAAAGGAATAACAAGTGCTACACCTCAGGCTTTGAAGCACAGGTAACTAGGGAAATGATCTGAATGAGGATAAAGCTGTAGTTACCAGAGACTTTAAAGGGAAAAGTATGTGAATAAAAAGCAGCAAAACATTGACAGGAAAAGCCAATCACATTGTCATGCCTCTTATGTACCTCTGCTACCTCCTACCAAAAAGCAAGATCTCACCATCCCACCGATCTGATACATGGAAGCACCACATTTACTCCCAGCTCAAACGTGGCTTTGGGCCACAACAAACTCTGGCATGTTTCAGTGCTTCCAGTACCACCTCCAGCTATAGCTGATGGAAACTGCTGATCCTCCTCAGTTGCTTTTCACATCCTGCTGGGAGCATATGTTCATTTTTAGGAGCCTAAACCCCTTGCAAAACTGGCTTCCTGTGGCTTGCCCAGGGTAACACTACAAGAACCAGATTAGGGTTGCCCTGGAGTCCACTACAACCTTTCACTTGGTTGAATTGCATTTTGGTGATTTTTAGCATCCTGAATTGTGCCAGGGATAAACTACATAAAAAATCTTTTACAACCTGTAATAGTTCTTCCTTCTGTCCTGTTTAAAATTCAGTAATGGAATGGTCCTGGTTTCTAAAACAAACAGTGCCAGCATCAACCCAGAGCATCAGTGAGCAAATAACTTCTCCGAGTTCTCTTCTTTGTAGAATAGGCTATGTCCCTACCTTCAACATTCATTTGGGAAAAAGCAGCTCTCCTTCCAGATGGGAAAAAGTTTTACTAGGGAGACGGCACCTTTGCCAGAGTGAATTAGCCATTTGCTCTGCACCAATGTCCAGTCACTTAAAGATATAACTACAATAATTTACAACAAAAGTTTGTTTCCAAACAGCATTCTAAAGGTGCAAAGCATCATCAGCAATGCCATTATTCTCCCGGAATTTCTAGAGCATTCAGATGCCAAAGACTAAAGTAAGTTGAAAACCCTAAGCATTGAACACATATTTGGCATGTATGTTCATACAGTCAGTCATGTATTTTGTAAAACATCTGAAAACACAGCTACACATCTTTGCATTTACTATGTCTTCAGTGCAACAGAATTTTGAGATTAGGAAGCACAGGGCATACCTCACAGAGGTGGGGTGCATTACACAAAAAGAAATACAAGCTGAAAAGTTTAAACACACTTCTTAACTTGGGTTCAGATACTGTTGCATCATTTTCCCTTTGATGTAGGGGCACACCCATCAAATTTCACACACCACCAATTTCCTCTTCTAGGATTCAGGGAACCACAGATTAGTTTCAGTATCTCTTCCTGTTACTGTCCCAAAAACCTGTAAACTGTCTTTGCCTCAAGTTACGGAAACTTAGCATCTCCTCACCTTAAAATGCTTACTGAATGGAATAGCAAAATATCTCATGAGGATGAGCAAGACTCAGACCTAATAGTGAAGAATCACTTGTCTGTTCAGTCATTTAAGAAAAGATACAGAACCAAATTTTTCTGAAGTACTTGATACAGCATGGTAGTACTGATGCACTTCACCAAAGTATAGTAGATACCCACTGATGATGCCATAGCATGTCTTTTCACTCATAGCAACAACACCACAACTACAGCTGCTGAATGGAATTGGCTCCACCACGCAACAAGGCTGCCAAGTTAGAAATTTCTAAAATGTTAGGGTCCATATAGGTCACAGGAGCTGCAAAATTACACAGGCACTGCAACATCTCCACCAATATCAACAGCAACCTTAAATTATGTCTAGATGACATAATATTTCTGACATATTTAAAAGCATTATATTCTGATACTTGACATAAATTTGTGGTGTAAAAAATAAGGCTTAAAAAAACAGACAAAACCAAGCTGTACTTACAATTTCAAACATAGAGACTTAGTACAATTGCAAGGCTTCCTTGGGCGGTTTGCAGATTCAGAAGAAATTATTCTGTGGGAGGAAAAAGTGCAGTTATATACATGCACACTGTTTTATCAGTTTCTTCCTATTTTAAATTCAAGTAAATAGCTCATAATAAAAATTAAAAAAAAAAAAAATCTTTATATTCCCCTTCCATTAGGTTTTTGGCTGACTGCATTTAAGTAACCATTATATATAGTGTCTTTATATAGTGCCTTTTCAACCCAGAAAGAGCTGGTTTATTTGCTGCAAATCTGGTTGCTTGCCTGAAGTAGAAATGAGGCTTAAAGCTAGAGGAAGCCTCATAACTGAAAAGTGGAATCAGGGAAAACTTCCCCAGAACCTGTGCAGAGGGACTAGATGCAATGAAGGTTCATGCAACATGATTGTGCCTTTCCTTTTGTTCTAGCTGAAATTAAAAAAGAAAGCTCTGGAATAATGGGAAAGCATGCCAAAACACGGTATTCAGTTTATAGATACATTTTATATCAGACAGTCTTTAACTGCTCTTAAAACTCAGATTTTGTGTTACTAATCGCCTTTGATGAGATTCGTTCCATCCCTATCCAGCAATTTCTGCATGTAATACCAGGAAGATTAAAGCAAACCCATTTGTTTGAATAGCTGCATCTGGATTTGGGATTAGTTTGCATCTGTTAAGGCTGCAGCAACAAAAAGCATCCTGGCATTTACAATTTCCAGCAAACAATAACACAGAAGAACTGTGCAAAACAGCTAAGCCTGCTGGATTGGCAAAGGGAAAGTAATACATGTGTTAGCCATTATTTTCATCCTTCAAGGAAAAATACAAGACTGAAAAAAAACCCCAAAGCCTCCTATCAGGATCCATTTTGGGCTTTAGTCCCATTTTGCTGTTTGGCTGGATTTTTGCATGGGCTAAGCATCTAGCTCCGATATTGTCCAGCACCTCTTTCCAGCAATGCTGAGAAATAATGGAGGCCTGCAGCTCCCAGCTGCTGATGCAAAATGAAGAATGAGCAACAAGGAGCTTTCAGGTTAACTTTCTATTACATGAGTTCAAAAACAGAAAGGAAAACACAGCTTTGATCAAGAGACCAGCTCAATTGTCAGACAGATCCATGGGTTTTAGCCAGAGGTAATTACCACACCACAGTATACTTGATTTTCTTGGAAAATCCCCCAAATCAAACCCCAACACCTCAGCTCCTACCCTTCCTTATAATGGGACTGAAAGAAGACGCTCATTCATAAGCTCGTTCAGACTGTTTGGTTTGGGTTTTTTTGGTTTGGTTTTTTTTTGGTGGTGGTGGTTCTTTCCCCCACCGCAAAACACTCACCCATTGAATGGTAGCCGTGCTTGGGACTGGGTACTAGATGTCCCTGTAAAGCCAGTGTTGCTTGCTATAGATACATATGATGATTGTTGTAGCTAACAAAACAAAAAGGTTAACTCATAAAATATAGTATACACAAGAGGATGTGTAGCTAGTCTTTTAATTAGCTTTCAAGATATTGTTATAAGAATAATACGTTTGTAAGCACAGTTTTAGGCATTTGTAGACAAGGCAGCAACCTCCTGCCTCCATACTTAGCATAAAAACGTTATTTTAGATTACATTTTTGTTCTCTATTAGCATCTACAGACATACAGAAAACACAGAGATTACACGCAGAAATATTCAGACTACAAACAGTTCCAGCTCCTAAAAACATGCTCATTTCCCCCCTTCTTTTCCTAAGCAATCCTGTCCCGAATAGAGCAGGATCACTTCCTGCACAAATTACTTTAGTAGCTTCCTTAATATACAAGCCAGCTATTACGGAATTAAATAAAAGCAAGTAAAATGATTTACATTCCAACTTCTCTGTATACCTGGACCCACAGCGTATGTTTTCACATTAAAAAAACAAAACCTCATCAGAATCTGCCAAATGACACTGTTTTGGGCTACCTTCTTTTGTATTACCTACACACAGCCATTTTCTCCTGTTCGCACAGGTTCTGAAGACAGATTGGCATATAACAAGATATGGACCTACTGTGCCAGGTCAAAGGGGACAGATTGTGTCTGGAACACAGAACCTCTGAGGAAAGGTCCAATAAACAGTATTATTTAGTTTAAGGTAAGATTTGTGGAACTGGACTGGAAGGACACAGTTAAGAGTCTTCAGGGTCAAACTGCAGCTGTGACAAAACCAGAAGGGAACCAGAAATGAGGTTGGTACCAGTCATGCCATGAGCTGACAGACTTGTTTATACAGACTGGTTGGTCAGCCTTCAGGAGAACTTTTAATTTATTCTCCTTTTCATTCTGAATATTAGTCAGGTCTTGGAAAAGAGCAAAAAAATAATCCCTAGACCTGGGTTGGTATGACCAGTACCGCCTGCTGTTGACCCCTGGTAACATGGTCAGCATAACTAATACCATTTTATAATGCAAGCAGCTATTCTGTGTGACTGAGCAGTTCACATATTCATTCCATTTCCCCTCATTATCAGGCCTTGAAGGTCCTGTGAACCAAGTAGACAAACCAAACATATTTCTTCTTTCCTTCGCTACTGGTCGCGAGATTCCTGGGCACCAGGCCGATTATTCCCTTCCTTACTGCCCGTGAAGGTCTCAGGCACCCAGACAACCAGGTGGTGGTGATGACCCTGTCACAGAACAGGGAAGCGTAACAGTACACAGAGTACTGTCTATAAAACCAAGCAGTTACAAGTCTTAAGTGAGGAACTTGGACCGAAACTGCTGCTGGACAGTAAGACCTGTGACCTGTGCCGGTGACCAGACACGCCTCCACTGCCATCTGCTTCTGAGGATTGAGTGACTCATTCTTTTATATGATTTTTGAGTCTAGATTATGATTGTTATACTGGTAAAGCAGATCACATATGAAATCTGACCCGATCTGCAGAGGATCTAGGTGATGAGAAATTGTAAGTTAAAGTCTAGGTGATTAGAAATAAGTTGTATTATAAATTCTGTACTATGCTACTTAAAAAATTGTACTACACTGATTCTGCTTATAGAAATCCTGTGCTATGCTAAATTTTATGCTATGCTAATCAAAAAATCCTGTTAATAAAGCTTTAATTGTAACCATGATTTAGTGCCGTCATCATTCCACAAAGGATCCCTAAAAGAAACTGTCTCCTTAGTGTGAGGTGACAGTTGGGGAGCAAAAACCTTTAAGAGGAAGGCAGTATGTTCCACAACAGCACTATTTCCTTATTTATCTCTGGGTTAACACCATACCTGTGTGACATACTGAGCTGGAAGGACTGCATACCCAACATTTCCTGTGCCAGGTGCTGGTGCCAGTACAGTGCCAGGCGGGAGGTTGGTGAGGTTGGGCTGTATCTGTGGTAATGGAGTGGCTGGCATAATAAGTCTTTGTTGGGGCTGACTAGTAGTAACTATCTGGGAAGTTGGGTTGATTGGTTTGGGCACCACCTGCAGAGAAAAGGTCTTTATGAAATCACTGTTTTGCTGATTCAGAATGCACTTTTATTAACAGAACATTTCATTATAGTGCTGAAACTGGACTTTTTTTCCATCTGGACAAAGTAAGTCAGGAACATGCCTTTACATCAAGCCTACCTGTTTCACAGTCTGTGCTGGCACTATGGGAACAGACATCCGCACCGGGGTTGCATTCACCACTACTGGCTTTGCTAGTATCAAGAAACAACATCACATTAATGCACATTATTCACTCAATATCCGCAGTTCAGTCCTCCAGACTTTCACATGCGCATAACACAAAGATACTTAATACTGTAGCTATGTACTGAGATTAACTGACCAAACTCAGGGCATATAACACTTCTGTCTAAAGAACACCTTTGTAAACAGGTATTTGGTGCAAGAGTGCATGCACATGTTTCACATCAATGGCTTAAAAACCAGCTTGGGTGCAGAGCTCCTCTGGACACTGGGTTTCCCTTGGCAAGAGGAGAATACAAAAACCACAGCTTGGCTTGAAATCTTTTATTCCACCACAGCTCCGGAAAGCATAGACAGAAAGCAGCAGAAACATCTGGCACTTCAGAAGCATTTTACATGGAAGGATCTTTATGTTGCAGGAGTTTTGGCAATATGATGTGGGCTGTCCTGGCTTCACACTTTTCATATAGAGGATCTCAGACTTGCCATGAGTCACCCATAAAGCTAGTAAACTAGGGAAAAGCAACCTAAAATGCTCCAAGGATTCAGGCCCAACTACAGAGCAATTTGACACAGAGAAACATTTCCACATACAAACACATTTCTACTACTACAAAACAGTAGAAGAAATTTATAGGAGTCCACCACAATCTGGCAGTCTTGATAGATCTCTATTATGTACTCATTTTAATCCTTACAAAACAAGAAAAAAACCAGGAAAAAAACCTTACTTCAGACAATACCTTAACACTAGCACTTACCCTGTTGAAGAGGCTGTGTACTTGTACTGGAATTTTGACTGGCCGATTGGGTTGAACTATTGGCTGTTGTGGCAGTAACAAGTCTGACATAATGGAACTTGCTTCCAGGTACCTGAATCTGCTGAACATTGGGTGCAGTTGCCAAGGGAATAATTGTCTTAAATTGAGATGTACCCACTCCTCCTACAGTAATGGTTTGCACTGCTGATTTCACAGCCTGTTAAGCCAACACAGACAACATAAAGTTATTTGTACAAAGGCAGAAAGAACATGAGCATGTTTAGATGCTAAGAGATTAAATGCCTCTCAATAGCTCAGAGCAAACTCAGTTCCATTTTCAATGCTCTACACAAAACACCAGAGTAAACCAATATTTAGATGAGTAGGGTGACTCAGTCCACCTCCCCAGATACAATGTCTGCCAAAACCACTTCAGGTGACTACAGAGTACATTGCTGTTTGCATTCAAAAATCAAGCAATGAACAAACTTAGAAATATTCCTAATAAAAACACATGGTAAGAACTTGCATAACTATTCACGCTGGACCGTGGCATGATTTGTCTCTGTGTGCACAGAGTGTGTCCTGTTAAGACAATTTGTAATTAATACACAGAAATCACTGTGCAACCCTTGAGAAGGAAATGGAACAGAGTCCATAAACTGGTTGCTGAAGACATAAGAGGGCACAAGCTGAGAAATGAAAGAAGTAAGAACAATGAAGAGCAACAAAACAAATTTATTGAGAAAAAAAAGCAAAAAGGAGAAAGAAAGGGAGTTTGGCAGACTTGTGCTACCTCACAGCTGGAATAACAGTACATCTGGAATTTGCAAGACTTCATCTTTCCAATTTCTCTGAAACTACAAACTGATAACAAGCAAGTGTTTATTTTATTTAGACATAAGTCTACCAGTTTGATAAAAGTCTCTTTTTCCAGCCTTGCTGACAACCTCAACCCATGGTTTATTCCTCCCTTTTTTCCTTCCATCTAACTTGTTTTGAAGATCAGCTTTTTATTCTCAGTATCTTTTACTATCAATATTAAACGTATCATTGTCCTTGACATTAAGTTTTAGTATTAAATTTGGTTGATAGCATCATGTGACTACTTATAAGAACATTTTCCCAGCTCCCCAGCTTTCAGTAACTACACAAATGAAACCTCAATTTGCATGTATTTCACTAGAAACATAAGCCCAGCCTTTTAAAAGAAGGTGTTTTTCTTGGAATTCCTTTTTTTTTTTTAATTATACTGAAACCTCAACAACCTAGAGCAATTCAAAATAAGCACTATCTGCAAGCACAGTCACAGCCTAAGTGTTATCACAGGGGACCAGCATGGGCAAAGTTCCCACTAGCACACAAATTAGTGGCTGCCATCCAAGGACAACTGGGAAAGTTGTAAGATTCAAGTGACAGTTCTTCTAAGGGCATGTTCTTGAGAGCCCAGTAAAGACAGGTGGAACCCCTGTGTTGTGTCAAAGAGCTTTGGAGCAGCACTCTGTATGAATACCACACAGCCATCTCTGTTTTGTCACTTCTGGTGACTGCATTAGAGTGACTTAACCTTTTAACAACTGTTTTAAAAAGACAATTTTGCCAGTTTTACTGTGGAAAAAAGAACTAATCATCCTGGTGTCCGTGTCCCCATATCAGCATTCTAATTATCACCTGTATTGGTAAGACGAGACTGAAAAAATCTGTTTGAGTCTCTGGTCTCGTGCTATACATGCAACTGTGTCCAGTTCCTGCTATACCCACTCTGGTTATTTACACTCATATGCATTCCTTTATGTTTACCAAAACAGGAATACAGACATTAAGATAGAAAAAGATTCACCTAAGATTACAAAAGAAAAGAGTAAGAACTGTTGTTTGTAAGAAAAGTCAGTTTTGTCTTGTCATTCATTAATGCAAATTAATTTTTCAAAGCTATTATGGAAAACCCTGATATTTTTGTAGAAATGAGACACAGAAAATTAATAATTTCTAATTCTGTAGGTCTCAGACTATGGTGTCTTTCTTACGCAGACCTCTACCACAACAATGTGAACTCCATTGTTGCAAACCTCAGAAACACCTGAAAAGCAGCCCTAGTCAGCAGCATAGAAACACTGGTAGAAGAGAGAGAACCACCCAAAGAACTCTTCTGTGTGTCATAGGGAGCCTTTCAGATGACTTGGGATATTCAGCATACAGAGACAAGAACTTGCACCAAAGTGGGGCTTTCCAGGCTGGAAAGCTGCTTCCTAACAGCATGCCCTTGTACAGGCTTGCAATGGTTTGTGCCCCTCGATTGAAGAAGCACGTGCTCCTCAGAGCAATGCTTTTGCCAATTCTTAAGAAAACACCCTTACAAGAATACCTGGGGACTGACCACTGCCAATTTGCGCTTTAACACTCCAGTTCCCCGCAAGCAATAAGACAGAGACACACCAGAAAACAAAGGAAAGTCAGTCTGTACCTGGGCGGTTGTGTGGTTGACTATAGCCTTCCCAGGGGAGGAGGGCGCTGACTGCTGCACTGTGAGGATCTGCTGTCCTAAAGCTACATTCAGTGGGACACCCACCGTCTTCTGGGGGGAGCTGGGAGGCTGGGAGGCCACTGACACCACTGTTAGCTGCTTGGCAAAACAAAGAAGCAGTTCAAATCTCTGCGCAGGATACAAGACCCTGTACATATACATTCCTCTCCTCAGGAAAGTACAGTTCTCCACCAGTACAAAGAGTTCCTTCTGTGAACAAGGATGCTGTATTTAATCACAACTCATGTGGGTCTGACTGTGCAACAGTGCACACAGACACATTAGAAACTTCAAGGCATTGCTGGTTTCCAGCACCAAAAGGCCCCTGCAGAAACCTAGCACTGCTTCTGTTTTTTTGCTTTGGGGTTTTTTTGGGTGGATTTTTTTTTTTTTCTTTTTTGGAAACTAGCCCATTGAAGCCTGAGTATTGTCAGGATGGATTTTCCGAAAAACAGCTTTATAATTGGTACCATGACTATTTCATCATAAATGGAAATTTTAAAAGAAACATGGTGGGGGAACAGATGACAGGCACAATCTCACCTTACACTACTGATTCAGCCAAAGAATAAGAACATCAGTATTTTCAAATCTACTTTCCAGGTTCCTATAGAGATCCAGTCTTCTGACTGCATTTCTGCAGTGTTTGAATACTGTATTCTATATAGCCACATCCCTTCCAAGGTTGGTTTTCTAGTTTTTGTTCCAAACTTCCTTCTTTATGTTTTAAGAAAACTCCCAATTTTTTAAACCATTGGCTTTTAAAAGATACTGGAATTACTTATCTACAGTAAATTCAAGATGTAACCCTGAAGAGTCTTTTTACCCCCACTTGCTGTCAATTTTGATTCTAGATTTATATATTTTTTAAACTTTTTCCTCATATTGTTTCCCTCACTAATAATTCTCAAACAGAAGTCCTTCACTCCATTTGTATAACATTACATAGCTAAACCATAGACAAACTAAGAGAATTCTTTACTCTTATGCTAGTTTTTATACATGGTATTTTGTTTGCATGCACTATGCGTCTTGCACTCCAACTCTTCCTTTCTCCATCAATATCTCTCTTCTCAGGAAAATTTTATCAAGTCTAAAATACAAGCCGCACCATGAGACTCGTCTGTAACAGCTTACAATGGATGAGTTACCTTTTCTATCTATTGCCCACCTGTGCCAATCTCCAGCTCTGTATTCGTCAAGGACCACTGAAAATCTCATTTACTTCAGATGTGATTAGGGAAGACTAAATTATCCATGCAGTAGCAGGCAATGGTTAATCAGTGCTGACCTATTAACATCACTGAGGTCTCCTCTTAAACAGCCTGTTGACACTTTATGAAGGCATTAAAAAAGATACTGTTTGATCACTTGGTTAAGAGAGAACAGGTGCTCTTGGAGTGGATGCTTAGGGAATGGCAAGAAATGGCAGGAATGGGAAACTAATGCAGTAATGCATATTTACTTAAAACCATAGTATGGGAGCCAATTACAAAAAATGCAGCTTAGATGATTACTGCAGAGCATAGTGAGGGCGACTCTGGAGGGGCTGGATCATAAACAGCCTGTAGCAAAGACAACAGAGAGCTCCATTCAGACCACTGTGCAGGAGGGATAGAAGACTACAGCCAGAATCAGGTCCTTACCTTATTAGGGGATTTAAGCGGTGAGATAGCTATTTTATTTGGTGTCTGTTGTGTTGCTGTACTCAAAGATGATCCAATGACTCCGCTCTCAGAGATCGTTATTGTCTTTGGTGGTGTTCCTGGAGCAGACTGTGAAAGAACCCTACCTATAAACAATGAAGATACCATCAGCTCGTTATCCCTGTTTATACGTTAACTTTTCTTTAAAAGTTTTCTCTGCATATCATGCAATTGATCTCTACTTCTGAGAGTCCATTACCTGGTAGGAAGGACATCAGCATTCTTTAAATTAGATTTAGCAATAAAGAAAATAATTGGCATTATTGCAAATAAAAAGACAGTTCACTTGGGCTTAAAAAACAGAAATGTACATTGAGCTTTCTGTGACATTCAGCTGAAAATTCTTTAAAGCCAGGAGAGCATCCTGAGGTGTGCAGCCTTCCAATACACCCGCACTCCACACAAACACCTAGCCAGCTGGCAGTTTCCTAGGAACTCCCTGGGCTGCTGCAAATGTACAGAGAAACTGAGCATCGGGGGGGGGGCTACTTCCTCTTAAAATGTCAGCCATCAGAAACAAGCTGTGTTACAGTGACCACAAAAAAGGTGTTTGGTCTGTCTACACTCAACTCTAAGTTTTTTGTTTTTTTTTTTTCTTCTGTGTTGGTGTTTTTTTTTCCACTGCCTAATAGAATATATGACACTCCCAGGAAAATATGGGTGGTGGTGTAACTCGACAAACTATCTGCTTTTACAACAGCAAAAAAGGTTCAACATCAAAACCAGCAGCTCCAAATCATGAAATCAGTCTTAGGAATAGTGCAAAACTCCCAGAGTGGAAAACTTTTTCTTTTTTCTTCATACTTCTAAGTTTCTTTCCAAAGAGTGCTTGACCACTGAGCTTTCCTCTGTTGCACTTTGGCTCAGACTCATTTCCATCATAGCTTCTGTTACCCATTCTCTTGTACTACATTTATCAAAATAAGAAAGAAACAAACACCAGCATAACTTTTCCATCCAAAACAAACAAGGGGCATGATAATTAAGTCAACTGGAACTAACAAGAAAAAACATCATCCTTGTGGAAAGCTGCCTTCCTCTGAGGCCTAGGTGCTCCAAAATAACCTTTTGTGCAGCCTACGTAACAGTGCAGATAGCTGCCAGCAGCTACTAAAGCCACATGCAACCTGAAAAGCATCAGAGTCTATGAGAATTTTACCATCTACAGTATTCAGTGCTTTGAGTTTGCTTTGTCCTGGTGACAGCTTTCCCTTTCTCACTACATTCCATCTGCGCCCCTTGGCATCAGCTTCCTAAACAGAATCTGGCTGCTTTTATTACCAAGTCTTTCAAATTTACAACTTCCACCTCAGTTTGCAGAAATTCCCAGGCTTATCAGATAATCTGAGAATCTGATAATACTTATCAGATTCATAAAAACATGCATACAAAATCAAAACACAACATACAAATGTTACACTTTCCCCAAAGTGATGCCAGCCTCTCAAAGCTGGCAAGCTGTGCTGGCTGTTTGGGATGGAGAGAAGACAAATATTTAAAAAGATTTCCCTCTCAATTAGACAAGCATCTTCACTTCCCAGTGATGATTCTCTCACAGGCTCAGGGACAGGTACTCTTCATTTTCCAACCTACTGATTTAAAAGCTGGACTTTTGTTTATTTTGTCAATTTTATGTAGGTATGTTTTGATTTGGACATTTCCCTTCATTCTGGAGGCAGCAAACTTAAAAACATGCTCTTGTTAGTATTATTTTTGTTGTGGTTCCTTAGTGTTTACCAATTTACATATGAATTGCCAGATGAAAATGTAACACAGCTCCAAGTAGCTAGTTTCAGGGTTTTTAAATGTGTGTTGGTTTTTTTTTTTAAATCACACAAACAGCTTAATTCAAGTATTTATAAACATAGTGAAGCAATCTTCTTATTCACAGGTCTGTACATTTGTACAGAATTGTTTGAGAAAGGGGAAAAACTAGGGAGTGGGATAGGGAATCCCTCTTTCACCTGAAACACGAGTTGGGCTTCAGGGTGCAGGCAGCCTGACAATTCAAGAAAAAGATTATATTTCAGTTATGTGCCATTCACTTGTATCTATCAAAGTTTTGAATACAAGAGACAGTTGCATTCTTTTCAAAACCACCGCAAGTCCCAATTCTGTAAAGGCTTAAAAAAAAAAAAATCATTTAAATATGTGGAAAAGATTTCAGGCCTACTTGGGTTGGTCAATCTGGAAGCAGTTGGAGGCATTCTTCAAAGCTCTGAAGACGACTCTGGCTTCCTACATTTGTCCTTTTGAGATAATTTACATGTCTCAGATGTTACATGCATACATGCAGTGATACATTTATCAAGGGACACATCAGCCCCACTGTCATAATCAGCAAATTATGGGGTTTTTTTTCTCTTTAATTTGGGGTTTTTTTTGAAGGACACAAACATAGGTTTGTTTTCCAAAGAGAGAAACTATTTCTTATTTGCCTAAATTACTTTCTTTGACTCTTCTGTGATGCTTATTTTTGAAGTAGGTGAGCAACTTAACAGAAACAACACAGCTTTATTCACATTTTTTTCACTCAAACATTTTTCCCTGTTATTTGCAAGTATTACCTTTAAGTCCAACTATAAGCAGATTAAAGCAATACAAAAGCATGTGTCTCCTTTTTCCCCCATGTGTCTTTATATAATGTATTTACAAATACTTTCTTTTTATCAAGTAGCCTTTTCTCTGGCTGTGAGGTATTTTTTTTTCTCCCCCAAATCCAGAAAGTAAAAGCATCTTACAGTAAAAGCAAAATGATCAAACTCGACAATCACAAAGATAATTCTAAATGAGGAAAGTGTAAAGGTACCAATAACTCCATTTAACCGCTTCTACAAAATTCTGTTTGTGGTTTGTTTTTTTTTTTTCCCCCTCAATTGCTTGAGGTACTTCAACAGAAACTACACCGAGACAGAAAAATTTCTACAACCACCATCTCTTTGAAAAGCCTTTAAAAATGGTAAAGCAAACTAAGTCAAAGTAGTACAACCTGCAATGACTGGTGACACTTGAGTGGTCTGCCCTGTAACAGCTTTGCTGTTAATTGGTTTTGCAAAGATCAGCTTGGTGATCACCGGGCCAGAAGTTGGGGTTCGGGTCTTCTTTGCAATCTGAAAGATAGAGGAAAAAAGATCTAAAGTAACTTGAGCATCTTGGATCTAAATTATTGTATTGTTAAGTACATTAGAAAACAAAAAGGGCAATACTTGCACACATAATTAGAAGAATAATTGCTTATCTCACATTTTACCTCCATTTCTCACTATGGAGAGAACTAGGTTATCATCCATGCCACTTTAGAAAACCAGCCACCAAAGCAGGATAGCCAAATCCCTTACAGCTTTTTCATAAGATATCTTTCTGTGCAAACATACCTCATCTTCAAGATGCTGAAATTATTTATTACATGCTGTTGCTTTATATAAAAATGTTAAAGTGAAATGCACAACTCAATACTTAAAGCTTTAAAGAAAGTCACTTCTTTTTCAGCCAACCAGGAAAAAAGTTGTTCCTAAAGTGATTTAAATATGACAACTACTGCTCTGAAACATCTCTTGACCTATTCTGATATAGCAGCACACTTTTATCCTGCAAACGGGTAAACTTAAAAAGTATGTGGATTGTGAGTCTGGGAAAGTTTTAGGTACTCACTAGCCAAGAAAAATCAGTTGGCTACATCCAAGCACAAGTGGGTCTTTTTTTCCTTCCATGATCACGTCTCCTGAAACACAGCTGGACCAGGAACATGTATGTGCAATTTGATGAAATGGATCACTTCAAATTGAAATGTTTATAAGCAGCATTTTACAGTCTTAAAAGTCTTAAGCAAAACTTGTTCCCCTTTTCCACACTTACAGAAGTTAACTACCAGATGCATTTATCCTAATAGTTTCTGTACACCAGCATCCAGCTGGTGAATAGTTCAATTAAGAGGTTGACTTCTTTCAAACAGTATTTTAACCTGTTGACTGCTGAGGCTGCCTACAGATGTGGACTTTTGCTAGTCCGAGTGAGCACACTGGAAGGCGTTACTGATGCACTTACACCCCACAGGTCAGCCCCACACCGCCTCTCCCCACCACACACACCCAGCCACCAACTCCAGCAATATCAGAGAGGCACAACATTGGCATCCACGTGGGGAGCCACTCCTCAAAGGCGCAGAACCACCTTTGTTACTCAAGTAGGTAACTGGAGAAATCTCACTGACGTGCAAAGATACAGTAACGACAGCTACTTTTAACAGCCTGAGAAAGTTGTGAGTGCTTAAATGAAGCAATTGAGTAGGCTGTATGTTATGGTTTCCTACACAAACCCCTATTTATAAAATTTGCTGACACCTCCTCTACAGTAGAGTAGACACCAAAATTTTCAAAGTATATTCAGTAGCACATAATGAATTCCCCAGCTGCCCCACAAAGAGCATATGTGAGGCTGTTTCAGCTCCCAGCAGCACACTCACAGCATGGCTGGGGAAGCTGGAGGTCCACTCCTGCTATGGCACTGAAGTCCTCCAGCCTCGCATGGAAAGCAAATGCCACCTCTGTGTGCCTGAGCTGTGCCCTGCCAAGGGAAGCCAGCAATGAGCAGTTCTGACACTGGGCAGTGCCAGAAAACTAATTTCATTTAATGGAAGCTGTGTGCCACTCCACAGTTACAGTACAAGTGTTCCTCAGAGGAAACCTCCACCTCAGACCATTGGTCTGAAGGTCATTTGCTCAAACATGCTGCACTCAGGCCTCATTACCTGCTTTAGAGGTAGCATACAATGGTCAAGGCTTAAAATGAAACAGAAAAGAAAAAAACCTGCTCTTTATGGAGAGGTATTAACAAAAACCTTCACAAACAAATTGTTTGAAGAGGAAAGCTTCATTCACGGTTTACAAATTTAACCCAAGCCATTTTAACATTTCGAGTTCTTTTAGCACATACACAGCTGATAGATGAGCAGGCATTTTATCAGTACATTTTTTAGTAAATTTGCACACATTTTAATTCCTGATAAATTCCCCGCATTTCATCTGCTTGATTTGAGATTTCCGTTCTGCTGAAATTAATCTTACCCTGCCATAAGGTATTATTGTAACTCAACCGCTATTGCTTTTACTCTCTGAAGTGAGGGCAAAGTCTGTCTCAGAATGTGATCAACATCTAGCAGGAACAGCCAGCTCTGGACAACTGCAGTAATTTCCCAGTAACAGTCAATAAGTGTGCTTAAATGACTTACATGAGTAAGTGTAAAATACTAGCCACCCATTAACATGAAGTATTTCAGAAAAAATGTAAAAATCCCAAAGAATAGCTGGTCAACACAAGTAGCTCTGCTTCCCTCAGACTCAATTTTGCAGTATCGTCCTCAGATAAATTCCCCCCTGCTTTTTGAGTGAACGGTTTGTCTAGGAAGTAGGAGATCTAACAAATGAGTGAATCCCCTCAGGGCTTAGGAAATATGGCAAAACTCAAATGTGGTTATAGGTGAGGAACAGCCCTTGGCTCCCAAGTGCAGGCAGTGCCTTCCTGCCCTTACTTGCAGCCAAGGGAGCCTTTCTGAGGTTTTTACCACTGGAGCTCATAACCCCAGCCACCTGTGAAAGCCTTCTAGACATCAGTGGGAAACTCGTTACCCATTTCAATAGAGACAGGAGAAGCCAGATGAAATAATCAGGATGACAGACTGCCCCTTTGATGCTTCAGAAAGAGCAAGTTCTCTGGAGCCCTCTGACATTGCCTGTACTAATAACAAGAAGCTTAACATTATTCCTCTGCCTATGTAAGCTAAGCATGCTCTCTGCAAGTTAATTTGAATTAAACTGCAAAATATTTCTTGGGGCAACAAGCTCTTCCATAAGAAAATTGTTACATTTAGAAGCACACACCAACCTTCTTCCCCCTACAGAAGTAAAGAGATTTATCTGCAAGCATCTTTATTTAAAGGTTTAATTTGTGTCTTCCTAAGCATTGTCCACTAAACAAGATGAACTAGCAAGTTTCTACAGCCGGACTTTGTTTTCAGCTGTCAAAACGTGTTCTATTCATACAGAAAAAGGCTCACGCATACCTCACATTTACTGGTGGATCAAATACCCACATAGTCAGCTACCACAAAGGAGCTAACATACTATAGATCCATTCCCTAGATGACCTCATGGGAGCTTGTCCATGTAGCCATGCTTTATGTAATTTATATTTGGCATAATACAAAAAATCAGGGACTCTAGAAATAGAATAGTATACTTCAGAGAAGATGAAGAAACCGAGCTAGGAATGGGAGTTTGCTCTGAGGTTCGAAAGTGCACAAGGTCACTTTTCCATGAAGAGATGAAGCCACAACGATGGCTTAGCATTTGTCTTGCCATGGTAGCAATGGTGCTATGGACACGTAGATTTAACTGCTGAAACACAGAGCCAGTTATCACATCAACACAAGTTCAAGTTAGACTAGCTTAGTGACAGCAATGGCGATGGGTTGGGACACCTGATTGGGAATCATCTGCAAGGCCAAACTCCTGCTTAATGCACTCAGACTAAAGTAGTACACCAGCAGGCACATCATTGTTTTTAAGCCTGTACACAGGCAGGAGCCACAGGCTGAAAGCAGATGCACTTGCGCAGTGGTTTTGCCCACACATCCAGGGCAGTGGTTTCAACTAAATGAGAACAAGCTGCCAAGGGACAGAAATAAACATCTGCATATAGATGAAGCCCAAGGTCCTGCCACATTTTACACCTCACAGCCTCATACCTCTAAAATTGTAATCAGAGAGGGAGCCAGATTCCAAGGAACATTTTGCTCAACTCTATCAATTATGCCTTTTCTCAAGTGCTGAGATTTCCAATGTCACAATTAAGATTACAGCAAGGCTGAGTTTCTCTAATGACCTTGTGCAAAGCCTCCGTGACAGTGAGGATGTAAGGAGAACTGAAGAGAGCTTTGTCGTCTTATCTTTTACCAATTAACTTTGCAGCACCAAGTTGAACTGCTGTGCTGCCTTGCATCTGAAATACACGATTCACAAAGCCACAAGAGATAAGTTAGACAAGACCCTTGGGAGGCAGGGAGGCATTCATAGCTTCCTTTTCCACTCACCAAAAGGTTAAGAGGCTTGTTCAGGATGATGGGGTTAATGCATCACTTCATTTTCTAAGCCAAGGACTCAGGGCACAAGTTACCTGCCCTGTCATTCATGATAGGGTAGACCATGAATCTCTCGCCTAACCTCATATATCCCTCTGATACTTTCCTACAGTGAAAAATCACTGTCTAGTAAGTGCTAATGTAATCATCTTCCCTGCAGTATCAGGTACTTATAATGAATATTATATTGCCTCTTGCTTTTCATTTCTACTTCCTCCCCTCCTTATAGAAAAAACGGAATGCCAGGTGTTAACGATTCAATCTGTTTTGCAAATGGAAGCAAAATTTAATAAAAAGAGACCACAACAAAACCAATTTACTCAAACAGCAATTAACTAGATTTACAAATGGATGCAAGTCCATTTTTAACACCTTCTATTAGGGAACCTGTAGAATTCCTAAGGACAAACAGCAGAGGTCAATCGCCAAGTCACTGTTAGCACATGTCATCTCATGCAACCAAAAGCACATCACAGCTAAGTCATTCTCCTCCATCTCCTGTATCTGTCACTTGGCAGTGAGTAACTGAAGCCAAGTAACAGGAACTGATCCCCTCAAACATTCCTATGCTGAGTCAAGAAGCAGAGGCTTTTTTGAAAGCTATGACAACCATATCATTAATGATCAAAGTACAAAAATAAAAGTCACTTAAGAAAATTGGTATGTTTCAAACAGCCATTATTGAACATGTTTTCCACAGGTATGATATAGCAACAAAAAAAGGAGAAAGAAGAAATTGGTGCAGGGATCATCTGCAGCTTTAAAACAAGCCATCTTGAAAGTTGCTCACATTTTGCTTTCCATGAAATACTAGTCAGGGAACTTACCATTTGGCTAATAACATTCTTAAAAGTTTGTAATTTTTCATGTGCAGCAAATTAGTTTTTATTAGCATATTTAGAGTTTAATTCCTCATTTCATTTAGACTGTAAAATAAATATTTTTCCATCATAACCTGCATCAAGTTCTACTTCTTCACTTTCATGAGGTCTTATTTCTGCCTCACTGCCAACTAGGACAAAGTCACTCACATTAAGGTCTGCCATACACCACATGAAAATCAGACCCTTTGGGTCATAACTCAAGTCTTTTCAACACAATTTCAGATCCCAGAAGATTCTCTGTGGTTTCAAGTACCTCAAGATCCATACCAGAGATCGGGAACAAGACCTTGAAGTGTCCAGCTTTGACAGCATCTAGTCTATCCGTATCTACTAACAAGGTTAACTAGATTTGAAGCAGACAAGATATGCCTTTCTGTTCTTTTTGAAATGCTGGAAGTTTTTTTGCAGAGTTTATTATTTAAACAAACTAAACATAATAGGAAGAAGCTACTCTTTCATAATGGAGTAAAGCAGAATACACTTTGAATAAAGGAAAACAGGCATATAGAGTTCAATTCAGTCTTCCTGAAAGCATATAAAATTTATTTTTATAAAGTGAAAATAATGGGAAAATTCTCTTCAATTTACTAAATTTTAATAGTTCACTTTCTCTGAGGCAAATCCCGTTTCTAGACCGTAGACAGAGGTAAAGGACATAAAATGGTAAATGCATATGCAGATGAAAGCATGGGGTAAGAGCAGCATTGTACTTTTTAATACAAGGAATAAATGCAAAGACTAAAAGCAACCATATGTCAATCAGTGAAGGAAACAGACAACAGCTGCAGCAACAAAATTGTTTTTAGATGTTTCATCAGCATAACTCACTTTACCTGTACTGTTTTTAATTGCTGGGTCTGCAAAGGCTGAGCCGCGGTGTTTATCAGCTGACTTCCTTGCGTCAACGCTGAGACACCAACAACAGGTTTCACTTCCGACCGACCTCCAATAACAACTTTGATCTGCTGGCCTTGTACCTTGGAGTCTCCACCTTGGGCTTGGGATGTGGTCTTCTGTGCCTGTGGAAGTTGGCTGTGGGGTAGTGCTAAAACAATAGGTTGGCCAGACTTGCCCAAAGTTGTTACAATTAGCTTTTGCCCATCTGGTTTAATACTCTGATTGCCTATTTTAATATCGGTAGTCTTGTTCAGAATAATTTGATTGGCTGATATAGTGACAGGGGTCTGAGCACCGAGTTTATGGAGGCCACTTGGAAAGGTCGGCTTTGCTACTGCATTCACATCAGTTTTTGAGGTTGTGGTGTTTACTGTTGCATCACCTGAGTGATTGCTGGGTGCAGTAACTGATTCTGTCGTGACTGTAGCCGTAGTTGTTGATGAGGAGTCGCTGGTGGAGCTTATGTTCACTATTTCTTCCAGTTCTGTTTCCATGGGAATAGAGTCTCCCATCGGCGATGACACGATAACTGCCTCAATGCTGTCATCTTCCACCAGAGTTATTCCAGTGTCCATTATTTCCTCAGGGAGCAAGCTGTTGACTTCTGCTGAAACCACCTCCATTTTCAAAGTTGTGGCAGTGATGACCAGAGCAGGTACTGCAATAATATTTTTAAAAGTTATTGGCTTCCAGAAAACATACATTTTCAAAGCTTTATGAATAATATTACCAAAGAAGAAAATACAGTAGTAGAAATTTTTTCAGACTGAAGGTATTGTGCATGCACAGGAGGGATATAATGAAAAAAATTGTTATTAAAACATAACACAGTAAGCTGGTTTTACTCTCAGCAAGAATTTATATCAAACATCTTCAACATCATCCACTGAAGTCAAATCAAGGCACTGACTTGCTGTGGATTTCCAGTCCACTCTTGACAACACAGTATACAAGGTAGTGTTTACCCCCCAAGATATGGGCACCTTGTTCATAGACATGTAAGCTTACTGAAATATAACATAAGAGTTAAAACAGCTTTAAAAATCCAACAGATGACAGCAGCTTTTCTCATACATGTCAACACTGAATAGCAGGTTAACATGTCTCTTGAGGCAAGGTATCCATACCAGATGTAACAGGGGTTCATTTTTGCCAAATCTGGATTTTGGAAGCCTTAGAAAAACAAACAGCTGTGTAGTGACAGGCTTTAACAACCCCACAAGCTTAATCAACAGCCTACCTACCCCAGGACCAAGCCAAAGCCCTGCCCTTCCAAGATGAACAGAGAATTCCTCTAAACCAGCTATGAAAAGAGCAGCTCTAATTTTCCCCCCCTCAATACTCACATGAAAATATAATGCCCAAATTAATGATTACTTTGAAACATGTTCTGAACACAAAACAAAGAACACCCCATCTGAAAGAAAACAGAATTTAAGCTGACTAATAAGAGTGACCAATTTATATAAAAAACCCTACACTGAAATTCAAAGCCAGCCACTTCCCACTTGAGAAACCTTAAAGACATTCCTGGAAATAGTGACATCTACCATTTCCACTAAAAACATGTCACTGTCAGAGGCTGAAAACAGATCAGTTTAATAAGGCATTTTTCACACTTGCTAACCCCATCAGCATGCTTGGGCACTGGATGGTGAGCACACTATGTGGCTATATGTACACACTCTTGAGTACTCATTATAAGCTTAAAAGGATAGGAGCCTTGCAAATTCAGTTTCCTACTTGCTAGGAAAAGCAGAGCTGTGTTATTTGTATTAAGCGACATTCATAATTAAGGAACTGTGCCACTAAAAACACTGACCAAATTGCCAAAGTGACATTGATTCCTCTGGAGTCATTGTGGTTACATTTTGCATGGCAGCTAACTACAGAATAGCTGCATTTTACCCAAAAGGTAGAAGGATGGGGAAAAAAACCCTGCTATAATCTACCTAGTTTCCATGCTGAGCTCAGGAGACTGAAGCAGTCCATGGCCTTCCTGATTGTGAAGAGTGCCGTCTTGACTTCCCTCACCTCCAGAGTACAAGCCATATCAAACTGCATGATACTCAGGAACCCCAAGCTGTGAAAGAACTTGTTCAGATGACGGACTGTCAAACTCACACATAGCTTACTTATTGGCAGGCATAAAGATACAAAGTCATCTGATGTCACTGCCAGAAATACCTCCTTTGGAAATAATTTCTCCCAAAGTAAGGCCAGTACAGCTTGCAGTGATGCCAGCACTAGTACCTAGTGCTAGACAAAACAGCTTAGTATTGCACTGCTGTCTTAGTCAAATTGGTTATGAGAGTACACAAAAATAGGAATAGTAAAAGCAGACTGTTTCAGCGTATGTTAAGGCCACTAGCTCTCCTCCTGAGCTGTGTTGCTTTACCGTTTCCCCACAAACCTGGATGGGCTTGTGTCTTACATCTTACAACTTCAAACTACTTCAGATAAGAAAAACAAACCCAAAAACCAAACGCAAACAACCATCATCCCATCCTATACTGACAAGCACAAGGGCCTTGGATCCAGAAGTTATACTCTGAGGGTCAACCCCAATACAAATAATGATTGCCTCCATGTTTGAAAAGGAGGGAATCATCTAAACCAGGCAGTGTAAAAATCAGCAGATTTGGTAATGGCAAATAATATTAAAATTACTTGCTTTTGGTGTGCATTTCTATGTGTTATTCCCCAAAAGAAAAGTCTTGGTATCTTTCAACAGTATGATCATGAAGTACTTATAAACAGTTCAAAAGTTATTTATATTCTTCAGCCTTACCATTTGGTTATGTTACAAAGAGCAAATGGTTATTAAATACCAGTATCTAGTTGAAAGGATATTTAAATTAAAGTGCACAAGAGTCAGGGTTTTAAATAGTATTCTAATTTCAAACAACCACTTGCAAGTCAGTATGTAGATGCAAAAGAAACACATGACATCAAGTCTGGAATCAGAAACTGACAAGTTAAAAGAAAAGAAACATTACACAGTTACTGGATTAACAGTTTATGGCTATCACATAGGAAGATTTTTAGTTATTAGGTCTCATCACTTTACAGTTGGCTCCCATTAACATTCAGGCTAGTGTCATCAACAGCAGCAGGAAAAGAACCACAACACAACCCACCTGTTCTACTTCATTGCTTATTGGATATGACTGAAATAGATACATGAAATGCAACAATGAAAATCTCATCCTAGCTATACCAGAGGCTGCTGTGGTCAAAGGCAGCTTCAACATCCCAGCAGATTTTACTACTAGGTATTTAGCCAGGATTTCTCAACAATTAATCTGTTAATTTTTTTCTAATACTTTCATACCAAACACACACTGTCTCCATTTTTCCAGCTCCTCTACTAAAGTGATTTCCAACAGTGAAAGCATGCCAACCTTTTTTAAAATTCTAACAGCTTTGAGATCTTCAAGACAGATTAGAGAATTATTTTAACTATTTAAAGACTTGAAAGTTTCCTTTGCTTCAGCAATGCTTTCAGTCACTTGATAATGCAAGAGCTGTACCTACAACCCCCAAGAAAGATGCATCACTAAGTGTTTACATTTATTTAGCTCAAAACCTGAGGAAAATCTAAACCAAGGAAGTGGATAAGCACACTATCAGACTGGGAAACTCCACAAAAATTCTAGGATCAGATTACTAAGTAGATAATTTTAGTCGACAAAATAATGGCCATACAACTGAATTAAGAGCTCAAGAAGAAATTCATGTAATGAAGATTTGTTTAGAACAAGAATGTCCCAGTATAGCTCAGGACACCCAGCCAGCCAAACACATATAAAGAAATCAGGGACTAAAACATATAATCAGCAAAGTCTTGGAGCAACAACTCTGAAGTACTGTTAGAAGGAGGACAGGGACAAAAGCTCAGCTTGAGTGAGCCACCTCTGATCATCGTACCCATAGCACAGATCTCTATACTTGACATTCACAAAGAAGAAGATACATATAATGTCATAAAGGGTAAAGGGGATTTATAAGGAAGAGGATAAAGAATGCCGTCATTGTTGGCAAAAATACAGAATGGTGTCTGACAGGTACCGGTGAACTTTGATCTGTTTTTCCTCTTCTGTCACTAGTATGTCAGTGCAGAATCTTTAAGAAACTAACACTGTTATCAAGTGTTGAGATGGATTATATCAACAAAGGTGTTGATAAAAACATGCAAAACAGCCTCATTAAACAGGAAAAATCAAAAGAATCATAAAGCATATTGATCTGCAAACAAGTAACAAAATGCAAGATATAACAATGCCTGTATTTTACAGTAACTAACTGCATCTTATTACATCTCCAGAAATGTCCCCATTTTACTAAGATAAGAATAGCTAACCTTGCAGTCCGCAACCATGAGTGGTTTGAGTGCAGTACTTACATGGAGACATTACAAAAATCATTAGCAAGGATAAGTACTGCAAGGAAAATGTTCAGAAATTCAGATTACTCAGAAATAAGGCTGCCGAGACGAACTTTACAGGATGTCCTGGGACGGTGCTGCATATTAGCAAGGTAATCTCAATGAATCATCAGACCATGCGACTCATCATCATTTGTAGCCCCATTAGTTGTCCCCTTCCCTGTCTCTTGTGAGTACACAGCATAGGCCTGGTAGTGCTCAGCCATGGGAAGACTCTGGTATAACTTGACAAGTTTAAGAACATTGGTCAGACATGCCTTAAGTCACTGTCAATGTTCATTTTAAACTAAATTCTGAAGTGTCACTTTCACCAGAAAATTGTGAAATCAAACCAGTAACAGCTTTTGTATGAACACCTATCCTAAAACTGCAAAAAACCCCACCCCACAATCAAAAGCTTCATAAATGCAGTAAGTCCAGCATAGCCCCTAAACTAGCAGGGAGTCTCTTGGGATCCGTAAAATTGTTGCTGCATGCTAAGCAAATGCTAACTGAAACCAAGCACCTGCCAGATACAGCAGCCAGTAGTTCTTTAAAGCTGTGACAGATGTACACACTTACGCATAGCATTATTAAGAGCCAGCAAGGGCAAATACTTTCAACTTCCTGGGCTAGGACTTGCAAAAACCCTTAAAAAGAAGTATGAAGAGGAATGATTAAACATCCCAAAAAGCCCTACCGTCAAGAGGTCATCACTAGGGTTATTGTCCAGGAGACAAATCACATGGACATATGTGAAACTAGTTACTACATCACTAACAAGAAGAAGATGGAAATATGACCACATATTGATTACTAAAATTTTCTTCCTGAGAGATGTAACACAGGATGCAGCTCCTGAAAAACAGAAAATCAGAATCCTTGTGTTAAGGGACTTACGAGTATCTCCACATGCCCTTGGTGCCACAAAAGGCCAAGTCTTTTCTGAAGATCAATAGACTTAAGACAACATTATTAGCTTTTAAGAGAATCAAGGTGTATGCCTAATAATTTGAGAAGCGGAAGAACACCAACAGTTGCAGTATCTCTCAAGGGATTTACTAGGCGGGGGTCGGGGGGTGGGCAGGCAGCAGGA